>NC_056749.1:644263807-644468807 GCF_019279795.1 Protopterus annectens
CTAATAAAGATCCAACTAGATGTTCTTCATATCGCCCATCTCATTACTTAATGTTGATTATAAAATGTTTATGAATATCTTTGCTGATAGATTGAAGACAATCATTCCCGGCATTATAGATATAGATCAGACAGGCTTCATTGTAAATAGAAATACTTTTGATAATATAAGAAGAACTTTAACATTAATAGATTTTGCAAATAGGAAAAAGAAAGATTTAACACTTATTAGTCTTGATATAAGTTCAGCATTTGATTCAGTAAGTTGGGACTATCTGTTTACCTTAATTTACCTTAATGAAGTGCACAAACTTCTCGGATGCATTTGTAAATCTAATTGAACATTTATACAAAGGAACATTGGCTTATATTAAGGTAGGAACATATGTTTCACAAAAAATACCCATTCTTAAAGGTACAAAACAAGGATGTCCACTTTCTCTACTATTATTCACTTTAGTAATGGAGCCTTGGGCTAATTTGATCAGAAACAGTACTGACATAGAGGGTTTTGAAATAGATGAAAATACAACATCCAAAATTCAACTTTTTGCAGATGATGTTCTATACAGTCTCATAACATGATGAATTTTAAAAGTATTTCTGGTTTAATATTCAATGAAGAAAAAACTAAAATACTACCTATATATACACGAAAAAATATTCTCATTAGTGATTTTACTGAATATGTACCCAATTCAGGTCAGATAACTTATTTAGGTATAATACTATCTAAAGATATTAAATCTATTATATATAATAATTATAATACCTGTTTTCTTAATATACAAAATCTTTTTAATACCTGGAATAATATGTTTTTTACTATGGAGGAGAGACTTACAATTATTAAAATGATAATATTCCCCAAGATTTTATACTTAATACAATCAATAATACTTCCACCTACAAAAATAATTATCAAGAAACTGAACACACTAATGTTAAATTTCTTATGGGCACCTAATAGACCTAGGATTGCATTAAAGAAACTTACTAATAGCTGGTCTCAAGGGGGTATTTCTTTTCCAGACTTTAATTTATATACTATCTCTTCTATTGTAAAAGTTATTACTTTATTAATAGACCAGTCATATGTCACAAAATGGAAAGATTATTGGGAGCTAATTAGTATACACTTCATGAAAATCTCCTTAACACATAAAAATATGATTGTAAATAACTCCATGTTATGGTTACTAAAGGAATTTTGTACTTCACCTATTACACCTAAACATATGGTTTGTTACCCATTAAATATTATTATTAGTTATCGTAACTTTATATTCATGCACCCTAAGTATAGGGAATGGAATTTTATTGTATTTCCTATAATGTATACTCAGGGTATGCTTTTGTCATCTACTTCTGAAGGAACTCATTTAGCTATAGATAATGATCTAAAGTACTGGTATCAGTTGATATCTGATAATAAAGTTAAAAATCTAGATTTCTTAAAACAAGAATTTGATCTAAGAGAAACTTGCTGGTTAGAGGTTCAGACCTTTAGACAACATCTCATTAATAAAATAGATTTAATGTCTATAACTGTTAAAGAATCTATTCCAACACTGATTGATTACTTGATATTAAATTTACAACATAAAGTTTCTGATAAAGGTAAACTTTCATACATACATAAAGTTATCAGACAAGAAACGTTTTACAGTGTAGATTCATACTGGAATTATTTCACTTCTATTAATGGGGACCCACCAAATCAACAAGATAAACAATATATATTGGAATCTGCTTATAGAACTACGTCTTCCATTGTCTGGAGACTTTATACATGGAAATTTTTACATAGATCTTTTTATACACCTTTGATGATGAATAAAATAAATAATAAAGATAATCTATGTAAGAGATGTAATGTAGAAATTAATGCTGACTGGGCTCATATGTTTTATGACTGTATAAAATTGAAAGAATACTGGAAGTCAATTAATGAATTTTGCAGGCTCTTTTACAGATAATTTCATTATTTCTAAATCTCTTATATTATTCAACACACCTGTACCTCAAAGTGTTAAAAGGTTAAGCTTCCCTTGTTATGGTCTATTCTAGCAGTGGCTAGGAAAATAATAACTAGAAATTGGATTTCAGATACACCTCCTTCGTTCAATGAATTTAAAAATGTTATGAATATAGTGTGCCATATGGAAATAAACACAATTAGGACTAGAACAAATAGAAAAACATCTTATTTTATTGTATGGGATAATTTACAAAATTTGTTAAAAAAATTTTAATTTCAATAGCATGGTATTTTAGTTTAATTAATTGATCTGATTGTAGTGGATGTCTTTGTAAATACTTTAGTTGTTTTGTTGAATATTATAATAATACCTATTTTAATTACTTGTATAAAATTGTTATGATATTTCTCTTATATGTTAAAACAATAAACCTGTTTTGAAAAAAAGAGATACTTCAGGTGCAGCTAACATTGGGAAGACAGAGATTCAGGTTGTAGCCTGCTATAGGTCCCCAACCATGTCCCAAGATTCACACTCCACATTCCTAAGCACCCTGGAGATTATTAGGGTCCAATCTAACACTCTCATACTGGGTGACTTCATTAACTGGGAAAACTACTCATATACCAATACAATTGCCCAACCTTTCCTGGAATTCATTAATTCCAATGCCTTGGACCAGCTCATTCTTATCCTCACTAGAAGTAGCAACATCCTTGACCTGGTCATTAATGACATGGACAAATGTTGCTCTACAGCAGTAGTCAACTCCTCCCTGGTTAGATCCGACCACAAACTAATCACCTTGGAAATCCACAACCCTCCCCCCCGCAAAGGTAACCACCATGGAAAACTTCTCCAAAGCTGACTTTGGACTCCTAAAAACAGAGATGGCTAACTTTACAGCAACCATGCAAATGGAGAATAGTTGCATGACCACTGAATCATACACCAATGCACTATACGAACACATACACAAATGCATGGATCTCGCCATTCCCAACAGAATCAAGACACTCTCCTCCAAAAAAAAGGAAGCCAATCTGGTGGTCCCCTGCCATAAACAAACTCTACAACAGGAGGAGGAAACTGATGCGGAATAAGGTGAAGTCCCAAGACTGGAAAACCTCCCTTATCAGCCTCAACAAAAAGTTGAGATCCATCATCAAATCCTCTAAAGCTAGCTATGAAATCAGAATTGCAGCATATAGTAAAGACAGCCACAAGGCCTTCTATAGTTATGTAAAGAATCTCCATGGCAATACCCAGATTTGCTCTGAGCTACTGCACAATGGTACCGCCTATACTGAGACAACAGATATTGCCAATATACTGGCTGACAGATTCAGTGCCAACTTTACCCCCCCCCCCCAATGGACCAATCACAGTACCAGTAGATTGCCAGGCACCCAGTATTACTACTGCACAGGTTAAAACAGCACTGTCCAAGGCCAAGAATACAGCTTCTATGGGACCTGACAATATCCCTGGGTGTGTTCTACATGATCTACAGAGTGAACTGGCACCTCACCTGTGTGGACTGTTCAATCACAGCCTCACCTCAGGCTTTGTCTCTACTGAAAGGAGCACTGCTACAGTCATCCCTCTCCACAAAGGAGGAGCGACTACAGACCCTGGGAACTATCACTCCATTAGCCTGATGAGTCTGATATGCAAAGCTGTAGAACACATCATGATGGACCTAATAAAAAAGGATATAGGGAATGTCCAAACTCTGGATCCCACACAGTTTGGTTTTGTGAAGGGTAGATCATGCCTGCTCAACTTGGTCAACTTCTTTGAGTCAGTCACCAGAGCTGTGGATGAAGGCAAGGTGGTTCATGCAGCCTACCTTGATCTGGCCAAGGCCTTTGATACCATTGCCCACTCAGGAATCATAGAAAAACTCACTAAGCTAGGGATCAACCCCTATATCACTTGGTGCATTGCAAACTGGCTCACAGATAGAACCCACAGTGTGAAAGTAGCTGACTCCAAGTCACACTGCCGACCAGTCACAGGTGGAGTCCCACAGTGTTCAGTCCTGGGTCCTCTCCTGTTTGGTAAATACTTCTCTGAAGTCCAGGCCAACACAAAGGGACTATGGTTGACAAAGTATGAAAACGATTGAAAGATGGCAGCTATTATTAACTCCCCAAGTGATGTTGACATCCTACAGAAAGGCCTCAATGAGAGCAACGACTGGTGTCAGAACCATGGCCTTAAGCTCAATGCCAAAAAATGTGTTGTCATCCCCTTTGAGAAAAACCCAGTTCCCACGAATTAACACATCGATGGTAGTCCACTAAATACAGAAGGCGTTATAAGAGATCTGGGAACACAGGGTGACAAGAACCTCTCTTTTAACCACCACATTGCCACTGTCATCAGAAAGTCCTTCTACGTAGCATATCTCATTACTAAGGGTTTTGTGTCCAGGATGAAAGAGGTCATTGTCTCCCTCTACTCTTCCCTCATTAGGCCAGTCTGAGTACAATGCCTAATTTGACATGTACCTCACTGGACAACTGCAACAACTGCAAAGGCCACAAAAGTACCTCACAAAGAGGATCCTAGGCCTTAAACACTTGTCCTATATGGAAAGACTCAAAAAAACTACAACTATTCTCTGTCTCATATCACCTACTTAGAGGCAATCTCTGCTTGACTTACAAAGCCATGTCTTACCCAGCTCTGTTAGAAATGCTACATCTAAAGAAATCCCAATCCCTCCACACCACATGCTCCAGAGACCTCAGCCTCATTACCACAATCAACGGAATGTGCTGCAGGTACAGGTTCATAACCCAGGGATTGTCAATGCTATGGAATAGACTTCCCATACATGTCAAACAGAGCACCTCACTCACCCTCTTCAAGGGAAATCTTGATGAGTAGATGGGAAATAGAAAATTCACCCCAGGGATCACTCCAGTGGCTCTACTCGACAGAGGCACTGGGAACTAAGGTCGGGTGGCATGATGCCAGGGTAATCCTATGGGCTAGGCTTGTAAAGACACACTTATGAACCTATAGGCTTGGGCCTGTTTCTTTTAACTATGTGCTGCATACTATGAACATGAGCTTTATTACTGTGCCTTCAAGAGAAATTCTCATTTGTAAGCATTTTTGTTTGCTTTTCTGTGAGCTCATATATCTGACAAATCTCAATGGCCTTATTCAAAGTTAAATCACTGTCATGAAGCAAAATCTTTCTCACAGCATCATCTTTAATACCCCACATACATCTGTCCTTTATCAACTCATCAATTAAATCACCAAAATCTGCATGTTTTAGCCTTATTTCTTAAGCCAGTTATATATGCTGCAAAAGTTTCACCAGGCTTTTGATCCCTTGTGTAAAATAAGTCCCTTTGCATTGTAACATTTGTCTGGGGGTTGCACATCTCTCTAAATTTATGTTTTAAGCACTCAGAATCCTCCCTTGACTCAGCCTGTATAAAAATATGACAGTTTTCCCCCTCTCCCTTATAGACAGCAGGTGCAAACACAAATGGACTTCCCTTTCTATGGCTTCTAACCCAATTAAATTAAGCAGAATAAATGTTTTTGCATGGTCATCTTTATCAGAAAATGCAGCCTGTATGGAAATGTCACACTCTTATTCAAGCACTCTCCAGTTCTCTGCAATATTACTGTCAAACACAAGTGCAATGGGTTTTCAAAATCCATCCGCCATGCCCACAGAGTATTTGTTTGGGCATAAGCAGAAAATATGGCCCTTGTAATTATGTATAAACTGTCCTGTGAGCTTGCAACAACATTCAAATGTGCAATAAACTCTTCAAAATATTGTACTTTCTGAAATATACTCTGAAATGGCTGTATTTTCCAAAATAACTTTAATGTAATACAGCACAAACAATCGAACACTTCATACACTTCTGATAACTTGGATATCTTTGATTAATATGAAAAATACGTGCTTAGTGAAAATGTGGTCATTTCCTCTTATTTTATTTATTTTATGCAATTCGGACTTTATTTCAAAAATTTTCTGTAGAAATTAGAATATTTTTATCAATATCGAACATATTGGTTATGTGAATATTGTTTAGAGCATTCTGTATGCCTCATTTCATAGTTGTGAATAAGAAATAGTGCTGAGCAAGTTTAATATCTGAAATTTGTTTCTGACCTGTTTTGCGAAGTATGACGCTGTAGGGAGAATTCATAAGTAGGTACTAGGCTATCGGCCCGAGGGCCTACGTAAGCCTAGCCAACAAGGTTACCTGGCTTACGCCGCCCAAGAAAGTTATTTTCCTATGCCTCTGTTGAGCAGAGACACAGAAGTGATCCCCGGGATGTATTTCCTATTTCCCATCCCCTCATCAAGATTTTTCTTGAAGAGTGCTAATGAGGAGCTTTGTTTGATATAGATAGGTCGTTTGTTCCAGAATATGGGAAGTCTCTGGGACAGGAATCTATCCCTCCAGCATGTCCTGTTTATTGTGGTGACAAGGTTTAGGTCCCTAGACTGTGTAGCTTGGAGGGATTGGGATTTCTTTAGGTGTAGCATGTCCAACAGCTCTGGGTTTGACATAGCTTTATATGTTAGGCAGAGATCACCTCGGAGTAGGCAATATGCTATGGAGTAAAGCTGGAGTTTTTTGAGACGGTCAGTATAGGGCATCTGTTTGAGGCCAGTAATCCTCTTTGTGAGGTACTTCTGTAGCCTCTTCAGCTGCTGCAGATGTCTTGTGAGGTACATTCCAAAAGGGGCATTGTACTCTATAATGGGTCTAATGAGTGTCGAGTAGAGGGGAACAATGACCTCTTTTTTTCCTGGATGAGAACCCTCTTATGATGAGGTGTGCCACATAGAAGGACTTCCTGACTACTGCGGCAATGTGACTATCAAAGGACAGACTACTGTCCACCTGGGTCCCAAGGTCTCTTATCACACATTTGGTGTTAAGTAGATTGCTGTCTATGTAGTAGTTCATGGGTACAGAGTTTTTACCAAAGGGGATGGCAATGCACTTTTTGGCATTGAGCTTGAGGCCATGGCTCTGACACCAGGCATCTGTCTCGGCGAGGCCCTTCTGTAGGATTTCCACATCATTTGGGGACTCAACTACGGTTCCTAGTTTGCAGTCATCTGTGAACTTCATTAGCCAGAAGCCTTCTCTGTTAGCTTGTACTTCAGAGAAGTAGATACTAAACAAGAGAGGTCCCAGGACTGAACCCTGTGGTACTCTACTTGTCACTGGTTTGAGGTCAGATTTGGAGTGTGCAACTTTTACAGTGTGGGTTCTGTCAGTGAGCCAGTTGGCAACCCATCTTGTGATGTAGGGATTTATACCTAGTTTAGTGGGTTTAGCTATAATTCCAGAATGGGGGATGGTGTCGAAAGCCTTGGCAAGGTCAAGATAGGCTGTGTGAACCACCTTACCCTCATCTACGGCTTTGGTGATTGCCTCAAAGTTGATCAGGTTCAGGAGGCATGATCTGCCTTTCACAAACCCAAACTGGGTGGGATTCAGAGTTTGGAGGTTACCAATGTCTTTGTTTATGAGTTCCATGATGATACATTCCATGGCCATGCAGACCAGGCTCATCAGGCTAATAGGGCAATAGTTCCTGGGATCAGTGGTGGCTCCCCCTTTGCGGAATGTGATAATTGTTGCTCAAAGCACAAAGCCTAATGTGAGGCTATGATTGAACCTGGTGCTTAGGTGGGGAGACAGATCGTTCTGAATTTTGTGTAAAATGCAGCCTGGGATGTTGTCCGGTCCCATGGATGCTGTTTATTTGGCTTTAGAGAGTACAGCTTTTACCTGCATAGTTGTGTTTACAGGGACTCTGCATTCTTCCTGTATAGATATGGGCCTTTAGGGGGTGAGGGGGTAAAGTTAGCACTGAACCTATCTGCCAAGATGTTGGCAATATCAGTTGGTTCTGTAATTTTCATGCTGTTGTGCTGTAACTCAGAGCAGATCTGGGTGTTACCATTGAGATTCTTGACATAGCTATAGAATGCTTTGTGGTTGTCCTTAGAATCAGTGGTGATTTTGTTTTTGTAGCTAGCTTTGGAGGATCTTATAAGGGATCTCAGCTTCTTACTAAGGCTGACCAGGGAGCTCCTTCACTCATGGGATTTTACTCTCTTTTGCAACAATTTCTTCCTTCTGTTGTACAGTTTGTTTATGGCAGGGGACAACCAGATTGGCTTCCTTTTTTTGGAGGATAGCATCTTGGTTCTGTTTGGGATAGCATGATCCATGCACTTGTGTAAGTGCTTATAGAGTGCATTTGTGTAGGATTCAGCAGTCATAACTGTATTGTCCATTTGCATGGGTGTCATGAAGTTCATCACTTCTGTCTTAAGAAGCATGAAGTTGGCTTTGGAGAAATTTTTTACCGTGGTTTCCTCAATGGGGGTGTGGGGGCAGGATGTGGATATCAAGGGTGATTAGCTAATGGTAGGATCAGACCAACGAGGAGTGGACTTCAGGTGTGGAACACCGGTCACTCATGTTGGTAATGACTAGGTCTAGGATATTGTTGCCCCTGGTGGGGTTGTGGATAAGTTGATTCAGGGAATTGGAGTTTATGAATTCCAGAAAATGTTGTGTGAAGGAGTTGGTACATGAGTAGTTTTCCCAGTTAATGGTGGGGTAGTTGAAATTGCCCATTATTAGGGTGTTTGACTGAACCCTAATATTTTGCAGTACATCAAGAAAAGAGTGGGAATCTTGGGGCATGGTGGGGGATCTGTAGCAAGCTACAATTTGGATTGCAGTTTTGCCAAGAGTTAGTTGCACTTGGATAACCTTCGATGCATTATGCTGAGCAACTAGCCTGGAGGTGTGGATATCCTTAATGAATATGGACACACCTCTGCCTTTGGTGTTCCGGTCCAGGTTACCTGGCCAAAAGTGTGGTATGAGTTATAGCCTGGTAGTGCAGGGGTGCTCTCTGGAGCCTTCAACCAGGTCTCAGTCACTGCACAGATATCGATGTTCTCCATTTTAAGGAGTGCCTCGAGTGAGTGCATTTTGAGATTTAGACTTCTGGCATTGAGTAGCATTACCCCCAGTTTTTGCTTGCCTGTTCCTGTAATGGTGTTGAATTTGTCATTTGAACCTTGCCTAAAAAAGGCACTATGGGTGCGGCAAGAGCCTTAGCCAGTATCTGGAATCTCAGGGGTGACAGGTGCAGGCCATCTCTGGCAAAGCATCGTGGTCTGTCGACCATATCATCCCGAGCAGACAGATACTGGATCCCCTTAGAGTGACACCAGAAGCTTAGCCAATTGTTGAAGTCAATCATTTTGTCCTTGTACTGCGGTATCATTCTGGGTGATGGCAGAATGCTACTCAGGGCTAGGGTCATACCTGCCTGGGCTACAAGATTGGAGAGCTCTTCCATGTCTCTTTTCATGTAGTCCAGGAAGGTAAGTCTCAGGTCATTCACACCAACATGGACAATGACAGAGTCATATTTGTACTTGTTGTGGAGTGACCTGAGTGTGTGGATTATGTGGCAGATCCTGGCACCCAACAGACAGATGACAGTAACCTTCTCCTTGTTTAGCCTGGTGAGTGGGACATCAGTGTGCCTGACTATAAAGTCACCTATGACTAGTGTATTGGATACATTGTTTTGCCTTATTGGCTGTGGTTGAGTGGCACACTGATTCTGTGGGCTGTTTGTCATTTGGGTTGTGTTGGGGGGTGGAAGTTGCTTGCGTTTCTGCTTTGGAGATCCCTGTTGCTTGGGCAAATTATTATTGAGAGCCTCAACTAATGTTTTTGTATTTCTATGTGTGGATTCTGGTGGTGTAGGTTCAGTGGGACTATGCGATGAGTGTGGTGTGGTGCAAGTGTTTACCTTCATCTCTTGAATGTCAAGTTCAGTCTTGGTTGGAGAGAGCTTTTCCTCCAGTTTGGCTAGATAAGTGAATTTCTCGCAGGTTGCAGTGTTGAGTGGTAGGAGGGGAGGGTTGTCTATGTACATGAGGCAATTTCTAGATTGCCCCAAGATGCCCAGATTCATCAGAGTGACAGGAGAGAACACTGGGAGCTAACCCTTGGACATGCCTGAATAAAAAACTATTTTCCTCTAGATAAGTGAGGAAAGTGAGTACAAGAGCTGTTTTTCTCTAAGCAAGTGAGAAAAGTAAGTGCCAAAACTGTTTTCCTCTAGGTAATGAGGAAGGTTTAGTGCTATTGTAATTAATAGCTTATATAGTGCTTACAACAAGTTCTGAACAAGTGCTGAGCACAAATAAGCAAATTCATGTGCTAAAACTAAAAATCTTTATCTGCACTAGACTAGTTACAGGAAAGAAACACGTGCAAATGCAGGCTTTCAAATCAGAAAGTTGAGAGAGATGGAAAAGATTGCCCAGACAGCCAATAACTACAATTTCTGGGCCAGAACCACTCCTTATGTGGTAGACAGGTTACCTAGTGCTCACCACTCCCACTGACAAGCTAGAAGGCTTCCCTCCAACACAGAAAGGCTTAAGGGGGCTCAGAAGCTTACATACAGTCCTGGATACAGCAAATCTGTATCTGGACTACACTAGTTACAGGAAAGGTAGGAAAAAGGCTTACAATTATTTTTTCACAAAACAGCTAAAACAGCAGTAAAAACAATTTAAATGCAATGCAAGCTTGATTCAAATGCATACACTTGAGTATGTAGCAATATTAGACCAAACACAGTTTAAAAAAATGCAATTAAATTAAAAATGACTAAAAACAAGTGCAGAAGGAGTGCATTAGGTAGAATGTTATAAAGAGATGGGACTGGGGGGAGTGTCCCAGATCAAATCTACAGTGGGACGGTCAACTGCAAAAGCCACCAAATTTAAACAACAAACCAGAGATAGGTAGGACGGATGAGACAAAACACTTTCAGCAGAGATCTGAAAAACTATACAGTGAATCAAAAATAGTGTGCAACTCTGAATAAAATTAGTCCAGCAACAATTTACAGTACACAATTCTGAGGACCCAAAAAATATACTTAGCTCTGTATATTTCCAGATAGTTTGAAAACAGCTCTGTTAGACACTCCTTTATATTCCTCCACTTCCAACCGGGTGCCCCTCGAACTGAAACTGAAGAATTTGGATTCCATCCTGGCCTTAAGTCGTTTTACACATGCCACTTCTGACACCATGTCACTCGCTCTTCTCTAACATAGATAGATGACAAGCAGCATATAGATGGTTATATACATAGAAACACATCAGGATGGATAGCAGCATTATAAAATATAAACAAACTACTTAACAGACCTTATACACGTACATGCTGACATCTCAACAGCTTACTACAAAATGGCAGCCAGATTTGCACGTGCTCAGTATTTATATACTTGTGCAGGCTCTCAGATAGCTTCTTAAAGATACATATACACACACACACACACACACACACACACACACACACACACATTGATCTACACTGTGCTTTCTATTTCAGGCCTCTATGTCTTCTTCTACTCACTACCGCATAGCTCCCTTTTTATACCTAAAGACTGGCAAGTAAACTGTTTTTGATATGTTCAATGATTAGACAAATTTCACTCCTAGATATTGTCTATGAATATTTCACACATGTCCTACTTGTTTACCTCTTTTTTGACTGTTTGTAATTATGTGATTGAGGCATATGATTCACATTATGTGACTCTACAACTTCCGACCTCATTGCTTTCTTTTAGGCTACAGTTATCCACCCTCCCTTCAAGTCACTTATAAAGGATTTCTTCCATATCCATAATAGGGTCTTTCCCCCAAAATACAGATTTCTATGGGTATACCATCTCCCCCAGTGACTTATCTGTATACTAACTGCCCTTCACCATTTGAATGTCTTCCTTTTCTATATTTAACTGTTGAGTCTCTGACTCCACCACCTTTGTAATTCCTGACTTACCATGGAGCTTTCCAACAAAATCCTACCCTGTTCTCCCCATTCACATGCTTTCTAAAGACTTTCATCAAATACTCACAGTAGTTTCTTAATTCATTCAGTAGTCCTTTATCATTTTCTTGGACTTAGGATCCCTCAGCTTTGCAACTGCTCTGTCCACTTTCTGCCTCCTTAACCTCTGTGCTCAATGCTGTTTCTTCTAAACCATTTTGCCCGAGTGCCACTTTTCCATAATCATGCATATTCCTTGATAATCTCTCTAACACCTGTCATTTTCTACCCTTTGATATTCTCTCTAGTACCTATAATTTTCTCCCCTTCCTCATCAGTGAGGTTTTCTAAATTATTCTGCACCCTAACCAGACCTTCACAATATTTTCGTTACCATCTTCCCATATTTCTCTTTTCTTTATTTCATGCACAACTCTAAAAATCTCATTTTATTGCCTCTCAGATGTTATCTAACTTTTTTACCCACTTCCATCTTCCCCTATTATTTTCCAAATCCTGTTACCCATTACTTAAATCCCTACCTTTTCAATAAATAAGTAATAAAATATAAGGGCCTGTCTCTTTTACCACTACTTAGGGCCCCTGCCCTAGAATTTATTAGGTGCTTGTCAGTTTTACCACTATTTTGGGAAGTTACCCTAACCTTTATAGTGTATAATCAGATGTTATAACCAGGTGTACCACTATTCCCTCACGTAGATTAACTTGCATTATATATCATTTTTCCGATGTGGCCAAATTCTTATAACTGTTGGAATGATGAGTAAATTCCACATGAGCTCCTAAGGCTATTTATTCATTGTCTAACCCAAATCCTTTCATATATTTCCTTAAGAATCTGAAATGCCTAGAAATGGTCTCTCTTCTTGCCCCCCTGATGTGTCCTCATAGGTTTATAGGAGGTTACTAGGGTAATGGCCATAGACCCCTTACAAGCCTAGCCTTAGTTATCCTGAGTTGCCCTAATTGTCAGTGGTTAACTGAGTGTAATCTAAGGGTCGATGGTAGTTAATACTCATTTCCAATGTCCAGGAGGGACATGGACATCACCCCAGCAGTGAATCTGCAGTAACCCATCCATTATATAGATCATAATCCCCTCTCCCCCATAGTTAGGAAGATTTCCTTTAACATTCTCATCAGTTATAATACTGCAATCTTGTGAGGGACATACGTACTCAAAAATGTAATTGTGTTTACAAATCAGTAAATCCTCACTATGGCAAGCCTTCTTCTTCAGGTTAATTTGCTAAATATCAACAATAATGTAATTCTCTACATTTCACTTTGTTTACAGTTATGTGACTGTGGCATTAATATATTTAAATTCAGTAGGCGTAAGGCGGAAGACCCCCCTCCCCCACCATACACACACTTTAAAGTAGATTTTTAGTTTAGTTGTACTTTTAAGTTAGGTATAGTTATGACCACAAAAGTAAATTATTTTATTTTTATTTGACATTTGTTAACCGGGTTGGTCTGACTGTGCAAGATGCCCTTTTTCAGCAGAGACCCGAGAAGAAAATCTCCATTACAAAATTTAGCAATACAGTGATAAATACAAAAACTTCAGGAAAAGAGTGATTAAACTTTATACAGAGTAACTAAAGTGTTACAAAAACAAAGAAAAGACATTTTAGTAAATGTTAGGTATTTTGCACTAAAATTTAAAAGTCAAAAGATTAAAATAAAATTGAGATCAGAGAGTTCAGCAGGACAACCATTGTATTAAAGTGCATTAGGAGGAGTAAGGAACTTGAGGAATAGTTAAGGTGGAGATGGGAAGGAAGTTAGTGGTGAAGGAAGAATGAAGGGGGAAACTAGCTGTTTGAAAGGGGGAGAGTAGAGGATCAGGAAGAAATATTAAAGATAAGAGTTGAATACAGAGATGAGGTATAAAAGAAAAGGAAGACTTAGCCGAATGAGAGAGAGGCAAGGGGGAAGATGTTCAAGTGGGGTCATTGCAGGAGCAGATACAAGAGGTATGCAGGAATCCCTTTAATGCTATTTTAAAACTCTGGCTATTATCAAGCATGCATATATGTAGAAGAAATTTGTTCCAGGCAGAGGTGACTGCGTAGCTATAGTGTATCTTACCAATGAATTTGTTAGGTTTGGAGATGCACAATAGGAGTTAGTCAGAGCTGCGTAGGTTATGCTTAGGGATATAGTTGGAGATAAGATTAGTCACAGATGGACAAACAAAAGGATGGTGGAGGATAGAGTGGACCAGATGGAGCTGTGGCAGGAGGATTTGGTGTTGGAGTTCAAGACAGTGAAGTTTTTTTAGGGAAAGACAGTGGTGTGGTTGATAAGGGTGATTACTGGAGAATTGTGCTATTTTATTATAGGTGAGTTCAAGCTTGGTAGTCAGATTCTTTTCTAGGTGGGTGAATAAAGGGGCGGCATACAGAAGTGCGGGAAGTAGGTATGCTTGTGCTAAGGGCAGTTTAGATTCTGGAGATATGAATCTTTTGTTCCTGTATAACAGTCCCAAGTTTTTGGTGATTTTTTTTATACAGTTATTAATGTGAATGTCAAATTTAAGTTCATCATCAATGCAAACTCCAAGGAGTTTAGTATGTGATTCAGCTTTGATGGAAGTGTTATTTAGAGAGGAGATGGATAAGGAGGTTTTGAGATGTTGGAGAGATTTAGGTAGGAAAAGTAAAAGTTTAGTTTTGTTAGGGTTAAGAAGTAATCAATTAGCAGTGAGTGAGTAAATGCACAGGTTACATTTGTAATCATTAGGTATACATGCTGTTGTTGATGTTATTCATTGCTGATACAATGGCACAATATTTGTGCCTCATGCAATTGTATCTGCAATGAATAGTAGCATACTGAGTTGTTGAGAAGTATGATTTTCAAGGACTAAAATTTTTCCCAAGTCTCACTTTTTCATATAGGTTATTTTGATAAGAGTAATTCTGATTTAAATGCTGCCCATGTAATATCAAATAGATTATTATCTTAATTTGTAAACTGTGACTTGGTTACTATTACAAATTATTGTTAGATATCTTTCTCTTTATGTAGCTGTGTATTCGGTCTTTAGTTCAGAGCTGACACTATTAAACTTAACATGAATTAGAGAATGGTCTGAGAATGACCTTGGTTTTGAATTATACAAAATATTGATTTTTCAAAGAGACCAAGAAAGAAGAAAAAAATGTACTTTATGAGATCTATGTGATGACAAAAATTTGGAATTCTTGCTTGTTGTATACATAGCATAATGCAGGCCAAGAAGAGCTTGATCATTCATAAAATTGTATAATGACTCTCTCTTATTACAAGGCACATATGCTCCCTTTCTATCATTAGGTAAACATAAGTTCCAGTTCCCCCAATGAAGTCATTGTTTTCAATAGTTGATAAGATCTGAAATAAATCTCTAAGAACTTGTTCTATCCAACACGGTGCATTAACCACTAATGGACCTGTTTGTTTGAAGACAATGACCCTTCCTTCCAAGTTCTTCTTTGCCTATACCACCTTGAAAGGTATCTTATTTAATTTAAAATGACCACTCCACATTTAATACTGAGTTTCTCCAAACAAATATGTGCAATATACTTTTTTTACTGTATGTATCAACTGGGAGCTGCACATGTGTGTTTCTTGTACAAAGCAAATATCCATTATCATATTACAAAATAAATGTCAAAATGGTTTCTACTTAGGGATCACCTGAATGTCAAGCTGGTTCTATGATGAGAATTAATTCAGACATCTCTTACAGATATTGCAATGTAGTATAAAGTTTTGGAAGATTGCTTCCTGACTCCCTTGCTTTTAGCACTAAATTGCATGTTAAAACTTTGATAGCCGTACCATTTAATCAATTGTGGAATATAGCCCCAGCTAACACAAGATGCAAGTGTCAAAGCAGCAGTGAGGACAATTATTCTTGAGCAGCTTGTTCTTCCATCTCTGGACCCAATACTACTGTCTTACATGGTAGCCAGTTGAAAAAAAAAAATCAAAACCAAAATCACTTGCAAAGACGAAGAATGTTCTCCCAAACTAGAATTTATACAGCAGTATTTTTTTCATTTACTAAATTTGCTCACCTTCTTTCTCAGGTTTTATATAGAATAACATCTCAGATTAGTGAATGGTTGTACAAGGTTTAGATCATCATGTCAACCTGAGGCTTTCGTGTGCTCTGACCACCTGCAGAGAAAAAAATATCATTCACTAAATGTTCCATTCTTGGCTGGTGTTTAATTTACCAAAGTCCATTTCTTTACAAAATTTGCATGCTAAAAAAACAATAGATCTGACCACTGAAGTTCATGGCTTGCTTTTGCCTTCTTGAAGTCCTTCTGACATACTGCTTTGTAAGCACTGTTTAATCAATCGCATCTACTAATTTGATATTCAGCATTTTGTTTCATGAGCACTGCACAGACAGTATCCAAAACACATTGCAGATAATAACATTTTCTTCACATACGTTATGAAAGATTTATTTACATTGTAAGAAAAAAACTGGTTATCACATGAAATAAGATACAAACAAAAATTATTTAACAATTTGTGGAAAGGTTTCTGCATATGAATGACCAAAATGCAGTAATTTATTAAAGATTAATTTATTGTTTAGATCATGTTTTTAAACTTATACAACCAAGATCATTTGGAATTTTATTAAGTCTACACCATAGCACAAATGATTATCTACAACATAGATTAGGTGTCACATAATAATGATAAAACTTAATCTATTAATGCAGTACATCCTTTATTTACAATAAACCATACACTGTGGATAAGGAACACATGTATGGCCTGAGTACCATGCACACCATATCAGAAAACAATGCATGTGTTGTAACTGGCTAGTCAAACAGTTTTATTCATGTCACTTACTTGTACTATGCCATGTGTAATGCAGTTTTTATGAAAGCCACGGCACAACTTCTCATAATTCTGTATACATGGATCTTAAGTGAGTATTGCTTGGTCATCATTCACTAACTAAAGGACTAAGACGCTTCATTTTTAATAGGCCAAACTACCATGTAGGAAACAAGGTGAACCCTCTGTTTTTATTGTTTTCTTATACATGGTCTCTGACACATTCTAAATTTTTAGAATGCAACTTAAGTCACTTACTCTAAAAATGGTACATACCTGGCCACAAATGTTTTACTCTTTGATTGCTCAAATGTACATAAGTAAAATAGTTCTTAAAAATTACCACCGTGCATCTACTAAATTCAGAAAAGCACATTCAGTAGTCCATCTAATTCTAAATGGGATATTTAATGGGATATTTAATCAGTCCAAGGAGATTAATGTAGCTTTTCTGCTTCACTGATATTACCTATTATTGAATACAGTGCTGAATATTGCAGCCTTTGTACAAGCCAACAGAAAGAACGTGAAAAAAATGGAATTAGTCTTTTCTACAACATCATAGCGTTGGGAAAATAAGAACGTCAATAGCTGTTATTACGCATTTTATTTCTCCTACGTTACAGGGCAATGTTTTATCTCTTTCTGTTTGAAAAGGGACAGATACATTGAACTGTGCCTTCCAAGAATATAATCTTTCTCTTACAATCAGGAGGATGCAGTTTTCAGCTCCTTCACAATCATCTTGATATGTAAATGTACAGAATGTTAACACGGTTATAACAATTAAACGTCCTGAAAGCCAAAACAACAGCCAAAGCAAGTCATAGCACGAGAGAAAATAATGACAAAAAACACTAAAGAACAAGTAAAAATTAAAAATAAATGTAACTCAATGTACTTTCAATCTTGTACACACGTTTGAGTGTTTCTGGCTTTTTGAAAGCAAGTATCTCATAAGGCAACTAAACTTATTAACGGGTGTTAACCAAGCATACTTACATGGCTACAAGATAATGTTGGGTGAGCGTCAGAGTTAAAATGAAAATTAAATATAGATGAGATGTGTAGAATGTGTCTGACAAAATAATATGCACTTATGGACCAAAGGAACATCAATATAGATTGCCACTTCTACTACTTATTAAGTTATGGTCAAGTGAGTAGTAGTACTGGGATATATACTGCAGCTTTACCAGGCTGCATTTTGTTAAAAAAAATGACCACCGCAAAACAAAAGGATAGAGTAATTTGCCTTGTGATGTAGAGAATAAATTTAACAAAGATAAAATGATGTTCAGTATATGAGACAGACAGAGAGAGTGAGCAAGAATTTCTTATGGATCTTAGCACGACATGTGACAGCATCTTCTACCTGCGTGATTTTCAAATTGGAAGTAGCCAGGTGGCTTTGCCAAAGGAATAAAGCATCAGACAGATGGTATAGTGGCGGTGGTCTGTCAAAGACAAAGAAAACCACAGCAATGATTGGAGAGATATAGTGGTCCATATTGTCACCAGGTATAGCACAGTGGCACATTTATATGTTTCAGTGCTCATCATTCTGCTTTTATATACTGGCAACCAAACAGGACTAACTATGTCACATTTTTTGAACATATTTTATAAAAGATTGAACCAGGAAGGCAAATGATGTCCTTAAATAAGAGAAGACGCTATCCAGGAAGCTGAATAGAGAAGTCGTGAGGGTAAATTTCATATAAAAAAGTGAAACGAACCAGAGACCAGTGAAGTTGTCATAAGATTCCTTAGGGGGAAAACTGGTATTTCAGGGACATATACAAGCAGACACATAAATGATGAGTGCAAAGTATATCAAATCACATAGGAGCATGAAAGAATGAAAATAAATGAACATTTATAAGTGAACGAGAGACTCAGCATTCTGTAAAGAATAGAAAAAAAAAGATTTATTATTTTGTTGAAAATGGATCAAATTTCTCCTAAATAGCTAAAGATAATCAGTAAATGTTACCGAAGCTAATAAGAAAACAAAAACATTGATGAAACATTTTGATTTCTGTGTTCCATGGATACACAAAATACAAAGATCAAAATAGTAATGATTAGCGTACTGAAGCAATGAAGGGTGCTATTGTTTTATGAAAGATGAGAATTAAAAACAAATCATAGACATGAAAAAGATTTTCAGATTTCTCAAAAATGCAACCACGTCACAATACAAAGTACTTTTCAGAAGGGAAATCTTTAGCGCTCAATTGTTTGTCCTGAAGCTGACAGGCAGCAACCAGATTTCAAGAAAAAAAAGTTAGGCAGAGCAAGTATATTTAGTGCAGTGAACAGTGTTCCAGACTAGTTAACAGCCTATAGAAGATAAAAGCCCATGAAGTGTATTAAGCAATTATTATTATTCATACTACTTTTCTAACTTGCATAATCCCCCCCCACCATCACAGACACACATACATACTAGCCTCCAGAAGTCACAAATACATGCTCATTATTGCCTGTATATAGACATATGGGAGTCAATCTCCCACTCTTTTTTATTTTACTCTATGATGGGTAACTTCTATTAATGCATGGGCTCTCTCTTAGCTACTGACCAAGACACAGGAGTAAACAGACCAGTGACGGTTATATCCAGAAACTAGAATTACATTATGAGTTTCCCAAAATACTCAAAGAAGAAATA
The DNA here is from genome assembly GCF_019279795.1 of Protopterus annectens. Taxonomy (NCBI): domain Eukaryota; kingdom Metazoa; phylum Chordata; order Ceratodontiformes; family Protopteridae; genus Protopterus; species Protopterus annectens. Next base: position 644,283,258 of record NC_056749.1, read on the forward strand.
CATATTCACTGCCACTACACAGATATAATTGCCCTTTCAGAAACACAGCTTTTGCCAGGATCTGCCCTCCTGAGGTACTCCTACACGTCTTGCTTTTCATACATGATAGGCTGCTGTGGCATTTAGCAGAGAGGACTAAAGCTCTAACCTGTAAATGAGCTACTTCCTATGACAAGGGTACAGGGTTTGAAGCTTTCCATCTGTATTTGCCTACTGTGTGACTTAAGCAGACAGTGTTTGGGGCAAATGGGTATTTTGGCTAGCTTGTGTAACTACCCATGAACAAAAATGGGGAGGTAAGGTAACCTTGGTATGAAAAAGTATATCAAATAAATAGGGTCCCCAGAGTTGTGACAATATGGTGATACGTACATTTGTACAATATCAACAATTCATATATTAAAAAAGTCATCACAGAGATATAACATTGGCTCTGGTTTCCCAACACTATAGGACTGTACCTCCCAGGCAGCATGACAGCTGGCAGTCCCTTCTTGCAGTACTCCATCTAACTTGTTTCAATGGGCCTTCTGCAGTTGGTAGATCTGGCACGATGGAGAACCTTCCTCAAATGTCTTTTCTGATAAGTAACTGGTCCAAGGAAGACACTACTTCCATGAAGCCAGCACACAAAGTAGTACTGTCATCAGGCAAGATTTAAAGAGATGGATAGAAAGGCCTGTCCAACACCCCATGCTTACATTATAAACCTTCATTAGGATAGTGAGTGACTCATGTAACTGATGAATCTTATTTGTATATATTTTGGCTGCATGATATCAAATTAAAGAGACCACTGCATACCCAAGGAGGATTTTATAAAGCTGAAAAGTACTGGACCAAATAATTATTCTTGACTTAGAAACTATATCCAGCTTGCAGTGCCCAGCAATTTTATTTAGTGCTGTCTGAGTCATTGCCACATAAACCAACCACAGTGATACAGCAAAAGTGACAGCTGGTGGTAAACACTACTCTAGCAGAATGGTAAAAAATGAAAAAAATTCACCTTTTCCACCTATTTATAAAAAGACTAGTTTTTGAAAGAGCACATCTTTACACTGATGTACTCTATATCAGATCTCAGCACGCTGATGCAAAATCATCAACTTCTGATCCATTCTATGTTTCCATAATAACAGCTTCAAGATAAATGTGTTTTGTTGGTGTGGAGCTTTTTCTTTACTCCCAAGGCTTAGCAACCATGAAGTTGGTAAATAAACTTTAACAGAAGATAGGAGGGGAGGCATTGTAGTGCATCTCGTCAAAACGTCCAGCTCCCCAATCACTTTTCATGTGTTTTGTTTTTCTGTTTTATTTGCAGAAGAATAAGATCTCCAGCTATCATAGACACAGCAGGAGCCCTGCCATCAACCTGTGTCTAGGGGAGTGTAAGTGATGGTGTCCTGATGGCTGAGAAAGAAGAAAAGTCTTCTTTGCAGGAGAAATGCATATGGCACACTGAATTCTGTTACACCATGAAAATCTATGATTGCTTTTATTACAATGGAGATATGAAACATTCATACAGGAGCTTATTGGGCTAGCTGGCTGCAGATGTATCTGAAAAGATCCACCTTTGCAAGGAATCAGAAAGTAGAATTTTGTATACTTTGCACTGGCTGGAGATGCAAACAGATCCCTTGTGAGAGATCATCACAGCTGGAAATGACAGCAGAATGCTCATTTATTGAGTTACCACTTATGCAATAACAAGAAGCTTTGGTCCATCTTTTCCTTCAGGCTGCTGGGCTTACATAGAATATATATTGCTATAAGAGTGTTTCACTGTGGACATCCCATGCTGATGCTTTTATTGTTTTCAAGTGCAGCTAATATGATCCTATTTTAATCTGCTTCCTGATAAGCCATCACATTTCTTTGTTGAAAACTGCATAAAATCTGAGGTTTTAAAACAAGGGGTATAGGTAGGGGGTTCCAAATCTAGCTAAGACACATGAGTAGGGATCTTGATCACTAATGCCAGTCTCCAAGATTGCTGACCTAGTAGAATATTGACTCAGTGTACATACTGTGTATGTTATTGTGGCATGACTTACAGAGGTTGACAAGTGTACTCACATCCTGTGAATCATGGAAACACTGTACACTGAAAGTCCAGTGAGTAAGTCACAAGTAAAAATGATCTACAGTAAACCACAGGAGGATCACTGCTTCAAACTCCAGAAGCTGAATTGTGCTGAAGTTAACTTCAGACTGAACAGGATCAGAAAAAGAATGAAATGTCCTGAGGACCCAGTCCTGGCAGTCAGCTGAGTAACAATCTACACGTGTTGTATCCTATAGTGTATACTTACTACTCCCATGCACGTCATGTAATCACTGGTGCTAATGAGAGGCCGAACAGGATTCAAAACCGGGAATGATTTGTCTCCTACCAGAAGAGTAAGAAACGCCAGTCCTGCATTGTATTCCTGAGGTGTAGGCAGCTATCCTGGAAGTCCAAAGAGCACATGTTCCATACGGCCAGGAAAGGTATTGATAACTAAATGGTTGGCGTGCAAAGCATGTAAATGTAATAAACCTCTTCAGGCTGCTGAAATTCAGATGGGTCTCATCCTCATTTTATTTTGAGCTGAACTATAAACAGAACTGGTAGACAGTTCCCTTTAAGTCATTATTGATGTACATGCTTGCTCTGTTTTTATTTTATGGAGGCCTTTCTGCACTATGCCTGGCAAGGCAGCCTTTTTGTCTATGTATCTGTTTGTCTGTGTCTCTTTCTCTCTTTTTAAAAGTATACACGATGAAGGGTAGGGAGCAGATATTCATGTTTTAATTCTTGATGATATTTTTTCTTACCTATCATTGGCAGAAATGACTTCCCATGGCACATATAAGGGAGAAAGTATTTTTCCAAGCTTCTCTCTCAACAGAAAGCAGTCAGATTGAGAGGCCATAATGCTGAGGAGATCTTTGAAAAAAGGTTCCCTGCCTCCATGGTTTTATGGATGAATCTAGTAATGAAATCCATGAATGGACCCCATCCATAATAGCACATACAACTCCTGACCTGCTGCTATTACTTATGGGCCTGTTTCTGCATCTGAGGACCACGGCCTCAGCTAGCTAAGCCAGGACCTGCTAGAGGCTCCTAGGGTAAATGGAAGAAAACACTCACAGCCAAAATGAAATGACTTGATTATCATAGTCCTAAACTACTCATCTAGCTTAATTTCAATCAGTAATTGCCCACAGTAGAGAGTTTCAAGTGCGACTTTGAGTTTTTGCCAGAAAAATGCAATACTAGTTCCCATTATGTGGGTCACCACATTTGTAGTATTATATGCCAGCTAATTCTATATTTCAACCATTTCTGATTCAGATGATGATAGATTATCTGATCACCTGTGTGCAAATTTTCATCCTTTACTCAGATTCAGATGAGGTTTCCATATGTTTTGGGTGCTTTTTTCAACAACTACTGCTAGAAATAACCCATGAAGATCAGATAATTTATTGTCCTCATTATAAAGATGGCAGGCATAAATACCTGCTTTTCTATATAAATCAAAGTCCTAAACTAACCTTCTGTATCAGTGGAAGGACCAGCATGATCAGATGTGTGGATTTTATAATAGTTCTTTATCATAAGAGTCTGAATATGGGAGGTTATACCCTTTCCAAATCATAAATTATTTTGGTGGCCAGAACATCCTATCTGCTTTGTAGGGTAGAGGTATATCCATACTGGGCTCCCAGGTATGTGTTATAAGGTCCTTGAAAGTGTTTACAACTGGGGATCACACATGAAGTTTAGAATCCCAGAGGCTCATTGGAGAGATCACTTAAGAAATGGGTAGTCAGTCTGGACCCATTGCCCTTCATTTCCACACATAGAGGACCTCATGAAATTTGAGGTCATCAGGAGGAAATGATGGTGAGGAAGCCTCCTCTTTCTCTTTAATAGCTAGAGACATGCTGACATAATATAAATTCATACAGGGGTCTAGAAACCTCTCTGTTTTGTACTTTCATTTCATTGGTACATTTGATCATGAGGAAAAGACAGCCTTCTGCCAGAAAGAATGCAGACCAGAAGCTTGTAAAGTTACAGATCCTTCCACATTGAATCTGATGTAGGAAATAGTAGGAAACTGGAATGCAAGCTTAACATATAGGTAGCCAGAGCACTGGAAGAAACACTTGACATACATATATAAGATAATGTAGGATGGATGGATGGATATATAGATAGATATGTACTGCTAGATGCAGGAGATGAGTTGTTTGAGGAAGCTAACAGCTGGTGAGAAAGTCTGGGTTTACTATCATTTAACTGAAGTGGAGTCGGTTGACTCCACACGAAAACCCGACCTCGAACATTGGCAATGTCGAACTCTGATATTGCCGAAGTACAAATCTCGCCCCTATCTCGACACATGTTAAATCTCATTCCTGGGTCGCATTCAACATGCAATTCTACAATTTCGGAGTTCAGCTGTGTGAGTTTTTGTGGGAGTTGGTCAATGATATGATCAGTTGACCGAGTCCATTTCAGTTAAATTATAGTAAACCAAAAGTGTAGTATGTGGACATTTCAGAATTTTGGATTTCCTACCTTTAAGGAGAGATAAATACCAGGTACTCATATCTTGATCCCTAATGCTTGGCAGTTTTAGGAAATAAATGTTTGTCTTCTGTCCAATGGACACCCCAGTTAAGGTCAGGCAAAAAGAAAAAAACAGTCAATGTCTACTTCCCTTCTGGGGCCGATGCTGGGAGGGTCAGTATGTGGGGTCAATGTTGGGAGAACCACTGTCTGGGACTAAACATCGGGGTACCTGGCTGAAATACAAATAAGAATCAAGATTCAGACACTGAAATAATTCAAATGCAGCCAGATACCTGGTAGTGTAAAAGCTGTACCAAGAAGCCATGCACGTCCTGAGTTAAGGCCACAAACATGCTACTTTGTAGCCAACAATAACTAATCATAGTCCACTTGAAACAGAATAAACACTAGGGATCAGACATGGTGACACCCCTGTTAGAGCCTGCAACTATGACAAAAGCAGACAGGATAATTACTCTCTGTCCCCAGCTGGGAGGATTTGGGTGATAAAAATGAATTCTATAGAGGGGCATGTCACAGAAGGGAGCAAAACAATGGAGACCTCAAGATGAAAGGAGGGCACCTCAGGAGTCTGCTTCTTTATATAAACAAGTCCAGAGCATTATAAAGGAGAAGCCAACATGGGGTGACATTTGATACAGTTTGGAGATATTTGGGGTTTTTGCCTTTTCTTCTCTCATTCCTTTTATACACATTTTCTGTTACTGAGCTGTTCAAAGTACTGCTCAGATTCAGGAAGCCATGTGACCTCAGGACCTGTAACTATCACAAAGTTAGAAATAAGCCATGTGACGTCAGGACATGTAACTATCACAGAGTTACAAACAAGCCATGTGACCTCAGGACATGTAACTATCACAGAATTACAAATAAGCCATGTGACCTCAGGTCTTGTAACTATCACAGAATTATAAATAAGTCATGTGACCTCAGGTCTTGTAACTATCACATGGTTGTAATAAATCATATGACGTGAAGTCCTATAATCATTATAAGGCTAATTTCCAAGTGCTTCAAATTTCATGGCACTACACTTAGAGAGGAATTTATTGATATAGTGATCTTTTGCTGTGTAGTGAGTCTTGCCATGTATTTTAACCAGAGAAGACTAAACACTACTTATAATATAAGAAATAAAGGCTTTTTTTATCCACAGATTGTTGTTTTTGTGAAGTATAATAAATATTATGGTGCAACATGTACAGTGTTGACATTGCTTATCTACATAAAGATAGTAACTATAACTAAGTAGCATGTTACATCTTCAGAAAGTCAGCCATGTAAATGTACCATAATACAGACAATCAATGTCTCAAAGTCTATACTTTCTAGAAATTGGTGATTTTTTTTGGATACCACCCCTAAAGCTGTAAACAGTGCATAACGGGAGAATATGAATGAGGTTTAACCTTAAGTATCTCTTGGTCTGCTTAGATTTCATTCTGCCTTGAAAGAACTGTTTCAACAAAAAATACTAATTAAGTTACTTGCACAGCAGATGGATAACTTTCAGTGTGAAATAATTTTAATTACACATTAATGTATCTTACTTCTTCTAATTAAATAACATATGATCGTTATTTTCTTTGACTGAAGCATAATTTACAGACCCGCAGGAATCTAGACCTGTTTTTCTTAATTCAATTTCCATGTTTTATTTTTGAAGGATAGTATTCATTATGCAGTAGGGTAGAGGGAGTCCCTTTCTTTCGCTCACGTAAGGGGACATACTGATCAGTCTCTCACCTATAATTACTTTCACTAGTATGCTTGTCCTCTCTTGGTGGAAATGGTGCATCAAAGGGAAATTCTAACACTTCTGAGATCAGGTGCACTCCCTTTCCTGCTAGGTATTTACTCAGCAGAAGCAAACAAAAGACAGGATCTTTTTTGGTAACAAATCCAGTGGTCAGGACTCCATTCCATTCGCAGCTCAGTATTTATGAATGTTATAACTTCAAAGAACAGACTACCTGTCTGATCCGATTCATCTGTTAACCCCGATTACTCCTTAAAGTTTCCCCTTGCGTTCCACTGTCGATACCTCCCTCACTCAAACGTCATGATTAATCTACCTAACTTCAGTTATATAAATTACTGGAGATACATCTGTGCCTTAATAGCTTTTAACAGTACTCACATATTTGTTCAGGTTACAAGATATTACCCTAATGCAAAAAAGAGGAAATGGGTTGAATAATTTGTATATGTGTTTTTTTTTTCAAATGTTTGATGAACCTGATAACTAACATGTCAGTAAATGATCTATTGTGCTCAGCACATATATCAGACCATAAAAAGATAAATGCACAAATGAATCATAAGTCCAGATAAGAACTAAGATGAATGGAAATAATTAGAAATACTAGATAGGGGAAAAATGCACTCATTTAGCCATGAATATGGTATGCACCATACAGTTCTGGTACACCTGTTATAGCCATTTTAAAATTTTGTGAATATTGCCTTCACTTCATAACACTATTGGGAAAAGAACAACATTTTGCAGCATCTGTGGCAGCAACAGCATTTTTCTTTCAGTCAAACCAGAGTATTTGGTTCGAGCTTTGAATGTATAGAAAATTCCTACACACAGAAACATTAGTTTTGGAATACTCAGCCCCATCAGACATAGGTTCATAGGTGTGTACTAGGCTAATGGCCCTGGAGCCATAAACTCATGAAGGTGTTTTTATTATCACAATTTGTTGATACTTAAAACTCTTGCTTCAGATGCTGTTACTGGTCTTCATATGACACTTTCAATATGTGAAGACTTTCTAACTTGTGATATTGTGAGCATTACAGTATCTAAGCAGCAAACCTCCCATTTTTCATAATGCTATAATAAAAAGAACCATTAGAGATAGAGCAAACATTGGTTAGAACCAAAGATGGTAAGACCTGTGAGAATACTAAATCCATGTTAGGAGCACAGCAGTAGAAATACATTCTTGCACATGTTTTGTAAGTTATAGCAACAGCTGATAGTTAACATACATGTTGTGTTACTGTTCTCCACTGTTACTATCCACCATGTCCTTCTCAAAGAATGATGGGAAACAAGGACATGGAACTGTAAAAAAATTACTACTTCAGAAGTTTATACAAGCTGTTTTAAACCTTTCATGATTATGGTCTATTAGTTTCACAAAGTTTTGCATAAATGTGTGCGTGTGTGTGTGTGTGTGTGTGTGTGTGTGTGTGTGTTTGTGTTTGTATGCAAGTGTGTGAGAGAGTTGTGTTACAGTGCAGTGTTGAAACACAGAAACAGTTTGTCTGTAATGTCCATAAAATTACATTTGGATCTCTAGATTTAATGAAGGAGGCTTAAAATCAGAAAAAAACAATGCAGCCATATATAAACTTAAAGGTAAAACAAGAACTTCAAGAAGAAAAAATACAACCATTTGACAAATGCAAGTTTCCCACCAAAATGATCTTTCAGACATTTGCTTTAACACTCAAAACATACTTGTTATTCACAAAACAATACAGCACATTCAAGCACCTCCACATTGTTCTTCTACATTTTAGTGACGTATCTAAGATGGCTCCCTATCACAATGTTGGTACTTGTAATGCCAAGCGCTGTCATGCAAAAAAAAAAAAAATCTGAAAGCACAGTGGAAGAGCAAGCATCCAAAATCACTCTTCTCCTTTAAGTTGTGTTTTTTGGGGAGAGTGGAACCCCCATACCCTTAAACTTATCTAACTCTGAGATCATCATATCTCAGAGTAAATGGAATATTCTGAGAAATGGATATTGCAGACTTTTTTTCAACCATTTAGTCTCAACATTGCAGGACTCACTGATGCAGGTCCCAACATTTCAGTTACTATCTCAGATTAAGCAATGTATTTAGGATTAATAAGATATTTCATGATAACTGGTGCATGCTGAAGTCTGGGGTTAGTGATGAAGGTTAGTAGGAGAAAACCTAAATTAGTTTCTAGCATAAGAAAAAAATCATGAAAACAATGAAATTTTTTTTATGATTATGTATTTTAAGTAAACTTAAATTCTGAGTTGCCGTAATATATGGAAAGCAAGAAAAATGTTTTTGAGAAATATTCTAGACAAGTTAAATTAAATGCCGAGTTATCTGATCATATATTAAACAAACATATTTTCAGATATCTATTGACTGGCAACCTGCATTTATTATAATGTATTTCAAATGTGTTGGACAAGTAATATTGCTTTTATGGTTTTGCTGGGAAGATGAAAATGCATGCAAGGGGCACTTATGTGGCAAAATACATAGAAAAGAGAACCATGCCCTTTCTAGCCACTTCGCAAATAAAGTTGAGTGATATGTTCTAACATTTCAAATTTTAAAATGAATGCATGTATTTATTTAATGTGACAGGATAAAGTAAAATGCACATCAGGGTGTGCATTTAAAAAAAGACAAATTTAAAATAAATTGACAGTGGTACCTCAGAGGACTTGTTTTCATGTGTAACTTTGTAAGAAAGAGTTAGAAGGTCACACTGAAAAAACAATCGGAAAAAACTAAATGAAAACTCCAGCCAAGCTAGAACTTCCAGTGAGTGACCTCCCAAACCTCCTGTAACACACATTACATATACAAATACTTGAGTTGATGGGGTTTGGTGATTATTTTATCAGATAAGTACATGCTATTTTATTTTTTGTTTACATGGGTAGTGTACTGGTCAAAATGGACCAATTTCAGCCATAGCCTGGGGGAATACAGTTACAATGATGGAGACAACAATGAACAGCATTAAGTTAAATCTTCAGAGATGAACAGGCCGTAATAATAACAATACTGACACAAAAAGCCAACAGAATAGTACAGGTTATAGCTATATACATTATTTAAAGCATGGATTTTCAGTTTGAAGACAGCATTTCATGGAGGAAAAGACTGAGTTACTAAGAAGGAAGGATATAAACGGTTAGAAATAATGGAAACGATAGTCTAACCCAGCGTTTACTTTGTGAAACGTTAATTAAAATGGTTGAATTATTCTTGCTTTTCCTGTTACTGTTTACGTTTGCTTTGTGGAAACTTAGTTCAAACATGTATTTGCATAGATAACTACTTTTTATCATGCTTTTAAAAGCTTAAAAAAGGAATTCATTTGAGATCGAATGAACTCAGAAACATTACTTAACTGCATATCATTTCTAGCCTAACCAGCATTATCAGCTGACTTATAAGGGATGTTTCCATAAATAAACTGAATAAAATGTGTGTGGGTAATATCCAAAATGAAATGCCAAGTAAAACATTCCTATTTTAGGCAGTGTATGAGTAGTAACACTGTATTGCATCTACTAATATATACCATATATATATATAATTTTGATTATTTGTCTCTGCTGCAGACATATTTACTACTGAAGTATTTGTGAGCAGTGAATTTATTGCAGATAATATTTTCTGTCTGCTGTGGGACAGGGTCATAATCCATTAACGTTTGATATAGGTTAGTCTCCATTTTGGACACTTCTATTAAAAAAGGAGTCATTGAAGAAAGAGTTCACAAGTGCTTCCCAAATGACTCAATAAATGCAATATAATGCAACATTTGCTTTTAAGATGTACTTAAAAGTATTGAAAGCACTTAGTAAATGTGACTACAACCGAAAATGCATTAAACTGCTTGTGCCATGTAACATAAAATTACATACAATTTGAAGTAATCTAATAGTATTAATGAAGTGCTATAAATGTTTAAACATCTGTACATTCTGAAAGCCAGAAATAAGATCAATCCTATTTCTGAATATGTTGCTGCTTTATTATTTTAAGAACACAGCTGTATGCTTTGTTTTAGCAACTTATATGCACTGATTTACAATGAGTATGACGCCATTTTACTTTTAAAGAGCAATTTGATTCTGAGGTGTATTGTACTAGTACGCCTTTCTTAAATAAAGCACTTCCTAGTTGTGATCTTACATATAAAATGTGCACACTCATTTCACTCTTCAGATAAGATCTGTATCTATTAAAACAGTTTCCTTAGTGAGTATTTTTTGACCGGTAAATGCAGAGCTGCAGTAGTAAGTCATCTATAAATAGTCTTATAACCCAGAATTGACACTTAATAATGGTAGGGAACGCAGAACTGAAACTGATGCAAAGGCAACTCAGAAGTAAATTTTTTTTATCCTGTTTTAAAATACCATCTGAAGAAAGTTATCTGAACCACTCCTTTGGGTATGCAAAGTTTCTGCTTTTTTTCTGCTTTAATTATTTAGAATATAAAAGTAAAATAAGTGGTCAGCCCTTTTATCGCCATTTTGCTACAGTCCCAATATAACTGTCAGTTGAATTATCAAACTCTTTTCTATTGTGCATTTTTCTTGCTCTAAGATGTCTTCTGTCATTCTGACGCTTTTGTCTTTCTTCTTGATGCTGTTTTTGTCTCATGTATTGATATCTTTGTAAAAACAAGTCTTTTGCATAATCATATAATTCCATGTCTAAAAAATTTAAAGTCTGAATGCGCTGTTGAGTCTGATCATCAATATCGACACTAGATGCCCTCGTATTATTATACTGAGTAAATGGCGAAATAAAGTTCATGTTAAAAGTTTTTTCAAATAGGTACTGTGTTTTCCGCTGAAACTCTGTAAGACCAAAAAATGCCATACGTTTCAGATTTTCTTTTGCACTGTCCAGTAGAACCTTTTGTCTTTCCTCCTCTGGCATGAAAGACAAGTTGTAGCAGCCAACTAAGCTCAGATCAGCCAGCATACGAACCTGTCGATTGTTAGCTAGATTATATGGGCAGTCCATGAACTCTTTTAGAGAACATCCTGACCAGTCGTCACCACTATAACAGCTGGGAAGCTCATCAGATGTTGGCGATCGCCCATCACACACATGTAAGGATGCCTTCCATGTTGCTCCTCTCTGAACATGTCTCCACTCACTCAGATAACGTGATGTTGGATCACGAAGGATTGTGATATAATAAAAATTCCTGAAAAAAGAAATAAATCACATATTATTTATATAAATATTATTTCAAAACCACTTTTCTTAGTTGTATGCAAATATAATATTAGTATTAATAAAATAATCCATTTCAAGCAGCATGCATGTTTCAAGAAATATTACATTACAATTTTGAAGCAAGGACACCATAGGTGGCTAATGCAAAGCTAGCCTTTTCAAACTATTTTTCCAAACACTGGAAAATATAACTGTAGTTATACTTTTTTTAAAACTAAATGCACAGTGTAGTGAAGCCAGATACACATGCTCGCACATATGTCTACACAGAACACATGCACACACATGTATGAGCATACCCATTACATTATTTATCATAAGTGAAAATTATTGCAAATTATTCACTGATATGAGTAATCCATTGTGTACTGAGCAATCAGAAGTCTCAGAGCAAAAAGTTTCCATGAGTAGATTACTACTGAATTCATCAAGACCCAAGGAGTCCGGGTGGGTACTAGGTATAATATTTCTAGAGTATTTATTTATTTATTGTAAAATTACTGTCATGACTAAGCAAATAAATACGTAAGGGCACATTTCATTTAAAAACGTTAGCTCATTCTACAAACTTCTTACCTTGTACCCACAAAGCCAACTAGAATACCACATTTTAAGGAGGACAATATTCATAATAAGATGCATATGTCCTTTTTTTTTACCCAAGAATATAAAAAATGCAAAGCTACCAAACTTAACAACATCTTTAGCCAAGTTAAGAAATATTGATTTGAGCAATGAGCACTCACTAAACCCATCCCAAAGAAAAAGAAAAAAACACACAAAGGAAGACTGAAAATGCCAGTCCCAGATACAAGACAATTTACTTCTGTTAATATAATACATTTGTTTTGTATCTACCAAGACCTATACTTCTCCTGAAATGCAGAACTAAACTGGAAAATGAACTAAACCTAATAAAAAAACAAGTAGCTAGCTCCATTGCTAGTTTGAGACACATACACGACTGATCACTACCTTGGCCAGAAGGTGGCAGCATAAGCATGTCAGTTATTCTTTCACCTAAAAGAATAAATAGTCTTCCAAAAGCAAAACAGAAAAAAAAATCACATCAGACTGTTTAAATTGCCACACTACAAAACTGGGATGAAGTAAAACTTTAGTAATGAGGAAGCGGAGGTTGTTGATGGGCTGACTGTATTAGACACTGTGTAATAGAAATAATATTTGGTCAATGTGTAGGTTATACTGAGATGCATTCAGTTCTGCTAAGGATTTGATCACTTGGGTTTCACTCTCATGACCATACCAAAGCAGATATTCACAAAGTCCTAGGATCCAAGCGCTGTGAATTTCTTTAACATGTAGCAATGCTAAATAAACTTCAGTACAATTAGGTCATACAAAATGTCATCTGCACTAGAAGCCACTGCCTTGCTGTTTTGCGATAGTAAACATCTCAGTCTTCAGAATTTCACTTGGCTGTATAATCTGGGTATTTCAGGCATTAAACTCATCCCACCAAGCTTGATAAAATGTATACATACATTTTTATGTATAAGATTACTAGCCTTTATAAACCTGTGCTTGGTCAGTTTGTGTTATGGTATATTTATACTGGTGGGAAAAAAAGAACTCTAAAATAAGTTGCATTTAAAACCAAAGGAAAAATAATACATTTCTTAAGAAGGCTTCTATTATCCCTGTCACATCTCTGGAAAGGTTTGAATATAGCCACATTTACCATTTTATTTTACATCCTATGCATGAAGCAAAACATTAAAAAAAAAGTTTAAAAATAACATGCTTAGTGGAAACTTCTACTTAAGTCAGCAAACTACTAGTTGTGTATGTTATGTTACCACACCACTCTCACAAAGAAAATAGCACTAACACTAAGTAATTCAGGGATGAAATATTCCATGAGTATTGAGTGGCAAAGATGTAGTGAAGCACAGTTTGATGAGAACAGAGCACAATGGTAGAAAGTAACAGTGCTTAACAATAGGTGAGTCATGACTGGAAATGTATGTGGTCTACATATTTATAGAAAATCTTAAAAATAAAACCATGGCTGCAGTCTGGGACAGCAAATCCCCTATGGTGCAAGAATGGAAGGAATGGATGGTGAACAATAAATAAAAGTAAAAAAAAACAAAAACACACACTTAAGACGAGTTTTATAGTGCAGTGGGATAAAGGCCTGATTTTGTCTCAGATGTCCAAAGGTGAAATGACAGACCCAGTGATAAGGACCTGGTGGGGGGAGGGAAAGAACTAAGAACGGGCAAAACTGCAATTCAAATTGTAGCTACAGATCACCCACCATATCCCAGGACCCCCATTCTGCATTTCTGGAAACACTGGGAAACATAAAGGTCCTACCAAACACCCTGATATTGGGTGATTTCAATTACCCAAACATTAACTGGGAAAACTACTCAAGTACTAATTCCCTTGCCCAACATTTCCTAGAATTTATAAACTCAAACACCCTGGATCAATTGGTCAACACCCCCACCAGAGGTCACAACAAATTGGACCTGGTCATCACCAATATGGGTGACTGGTGTTCCACACTGGAGGCCAACCCCTCGCTGGTAAGATCTGACCATAAACTAATCACTCTGGATATCCACATTCCGCCCCCACCCCCGGTTAAGGAAACCACAGTGAAAAACATTTCAAAAGCAAACTTCATGTTACTTAAGACCGAGGTGGAAAGTTTCAAAGCCCCCATGCTAAAGGATAATGCTGCCCAAGCTGCAAAATCCTTTACTAATGCACTCTAGGGGCACCTACAAGAATGCATGGATCGTGCTATCCCAAGCAAAACCAAGACTCACTCCTCCAAGAAAAGGAAACCAGTCTGGTGGATCCCTGCCATAAACAAGCTATACAATAGGAGGAGGAAACCAGTACAGAAAAAGAGTAAAATCTCAAGAAGGGAAGACATCCCTGATCAGTATAAGCAAGAAACTATGATCCCTCATAAAATCATCCAAGGCTAGCTTCGAAAGAAAAATTGCCAAGGACTCCAAAGATAACCACAAGGCATTCTTTAACTATGTCAAGAATCTACATGGCAATTCTCAGATCTGCTCGGAGTTAGTGCAGAATGCACAAAATACACTGAACCGACCGATATCGCCAACATCCTGGCAGACAGGTTCAGTGCAAACTTCACCCACCACTCACCCCCAAAATGGCCCATAACCATACCAGAAGAATGTAGACCCTCTGAAATCACAGACACTCAGGTTAAAACAGCACTCTTCACAGCTTTCTTCACAGCCAAAAACACAGCATCAATGGGACCGGATGGTGTCCCAGGCTGCATCCTACACAAGCTCAAAGATGAACTAACCCCTCACCTAAACATACTGTTCAAACTCCGCCTCTCCACAGACTACGTACCCAAAGAGTGGCACACAGCAATGGTTATTCCGCTCCACAAAGGTGGAAATACAACAGACCCTGGGAACTATCAGCCTTTAAGCCTGACTAGCTTGGTCTGCAAGGCTATGGAGCGCATCATCATGGAACTCATTAACAGAGACATTGCGAACCTCCAAATACTGGACCCTACCCAGTTCGGCTTTGTTAAGGGCAGATCATGCCTTCTAAACCTGGTGGACTTCTTTGAGACAGTTACCAAGGCTATAGACTAGGGAAAGGTAGTCCACACAGCCTACCTAGACCTCGCAAAGGCCTTCAACACCATTCTCCATTCTGGTATCATAGACAAGCTCACCAGCCTGAACATAAACCCCTACATTATGAGATGGGTTGCGAACTGGCTCATGGACAGAACCCACATGGTAAGAGTTGCAGGAGCTAGGTCTGAATCTAGACCGGTTACAAGTGGCATTCCCCAGCGCTCAGTCCTAGGACCCCTCCTGTTCAGCATATACTTCTCAGAGGTACAGGCAAGCACAGGAGGACTATGGCTGACCAAGTTCACAGACAACTGCAAACTACTTGCTATAATTGAGTCTCTGGCTGACACAGACATCCTCCAAAAGGGTCTCTCTGAGACAGATACCTGGTGTCAAAATCATGGCCTCAAGCTAAATGCCAAAAAGTGCAAAGTCATCCCCTTTGGAAAAAACAAAGTATCCACAAACTACCACATAGGTGGTAGTCCCCTAAATACAGAAGATGTAATAAGGGATCTGGGGACCCAAGTAGATAGTAATCTCTCCTTTGATAATCACATTGCCAAACTGGTTAGAAAATCCTTCTATGTGGTCCACCTAATCACAAAAGGGTTTGCATCCAGATCAAATGAGGTCATTGTGCCCCTCTACTCATCACTCATCAGACCCATCATAGAGTACAATGCCCCATTTGGGATGTACCTTACAAGACACCTGCAACAGCTGGAAAGACCACAGAAGTACCTCAACAAGAGGATCACCGGCCTCAAACAGATGCCCTATACAGCTCAACTGAAGAAACTCCGGCTGTATTCGGTTGCATACCGCCTACTCAGAGGTGATCTCTGCCTGACATACAAGGCCATGTCCAACCCAGAATTGATGGACATGCTCCAGCTAAAGAAAACCATATTCCCCTCGAGCCACACGCTCTAGGGATCTAAACCTCACCACGATAATAAATAGGACGTGCTGGAGGGATAGATTCCTGTCCCAGAAACTTCCCATGCTTTGGAATAAGATTCCAATCTATATTAGGCAGAGCTCCTCACTAACACACTTCAAGAGAAACCTTGACGAGTGGATGGGAAACAGAAAGTTTACCCCGGGAATCACTTCAATGGCTCTGCTGGACAGAGGCACAGGGAACTAATCTAAGGGGGTGGCAAAAGCCAACACATTCTGGCTAGGCTTATAAATGCCTTCGGGCAGATAGCCTAGTACTTACCTATTAACCTATGAGACAGTGCCTACTTAACTCTCTCTGGAGAAGATTGGGTGAGCATACCAGAGCTACACATCTTAAAAGAAGAATCCCAGGTGGAGACTAAAAATCTTACAGAGAAACTTACAGCAAGAAGTAGGACCTTCACAAAAAACTATGCTGTTCCTTCAGCATCTATGGGAATGAATGGGAGAATTCCAGGGAGTACTACAAGAAAAAAGGAACTCCTGTCCTCCAGGAGGATTTTGGCAGACTCTTGGCATGGATGAAGTAAATGGTCAGGAGGGTTCTTGCTCCAAGAGAACAAATGGGTGATGTGAGAAAGCATGGGGAGGGTTGATGGGTAAGAGGGATAGGAGTAAACACACATACGTGCACACACTTGCAGATATGTGCAGTACATATAATCTATTGCTGTTGGTACCTCATCAGAGTACAGATACACAATGTAAACACAAAAAATGGAAATCTACTAAAAGGGCAGAGACAAATCTGACAAAATTAAGTTCTTTTAAAATAAAAATGAGTGGCTTCAAATATTTGACTGCTACCAAGTATATGATGCGAATACTGAAACTTCATCTTGTCATGTGGGCTGAAAGGTAAGGCATACTCTCTGCTCTGTGTAGCAGGTGAATATATACTCCACAGAGCAGAACACTGGAGGTATATGTTATTCCATAGTCGTCATCATCCTCACCCCATTTTAGATGTTATGATTCCACAACACAATCTTTTGCAGATCTAGGCAGGGAGTATAGAGCCATAATGTGTAACTCTGTGATGCAGTAAGATATCCAGGTACACTTGCTGTGGCCAAAGCACCTTATGATCGTGTAACCCCGCCAAGTTTGTATGACAGGTTGTGCACAAGATGTAAATGGAATCAGTCTTTGGACAATGTAGGCACAGCAAGCAGTAGGGCAGGACGTCCTTGGTTTCGAGGTTTAATCTGTTGTAAGTAAAATGATACAATATTTTAGTTGCAGTCTAGCATATTAAAGAGTTTTGTTTATACTCTAGGCTTTCAGGTGGATTTTAAAAGCATTGCATCTCATTGGTCCCATATTTTTCTGATACGATGATCTATATTAAATTAGACTAAGCTGTGAGAGAGACTCTTTAAAATTTTCAAAAGTAATGTGGCAGTACTGTTCATGATTGTGCCTATTTCAGGTAGCATCAACGGTGAAAGTGGTTATGCCTTAATGAGGTCTGAGGAAAACAGCTTGTGATTTTATTTAAAGCTACAGAGATTGTCAGATTTTCCTTGATGAATCATTAGAGTAGATGGGGAAATATTCTAGCATTTTGCTGTAGGCAGAGAGCTTCTGCCATATCTTTTTAGTAGGATTAGTGTTTCTAGACAACATAAGAAGTCCAGTGGCAACCTTACATTAGTCAGAAGGGGGGGGGGGGTATCCATAGATAGGAGGAGGAGGAACTAGGTAACCCCCTGATATTACTACATCATGCTGCAGATTGTCAGGCTGTGTTTTCATTATCAGTGCTGCAATTTCAGGCCCACAACACATTTGTTGCACAGCTAGTATAAAGAAAATGTTAATTTTAAATTTAGAGGGGAACAGCGATCCTGTGATGGATGCCTGTTTATAAACAAATAAATAAAGCATTGCAGCCTTTGAAAGCAGGCAGGAGAGAATGGGAAAAAATAGTCACACATTTTCTGATAATTTTGCTAAATAGAAGCACCACTGTGACTGTATATTGCACTAGCTGGCTTTGGAAAAATTGTGTGCACAGGAAGTTAATAGAAAATTCTTTGCAGGATAGGCAGTGGCTGAACCAATCTCCCTTCTTATATTGAGACTGATTTCTGAATTTAGATTGCCAAATATATAAAAATGGAGAGAGAGAAAAAATAAATAACTCTCACTTTTGGAATATAACTAAGACATATATTATTCTCAATTGTCTGCATCTAATGTTTTCTGGTCTTTATCAGAAAACAATTACTATTTGTCATACGATAGGACAGCACTGCCAGTGGCCAACATATGCTGCCATGTATATGTATATATATTTATATATATATGTATGTATGTATATATGTATATATATATTTATATATATATGTATGTATATATGTATATATATTTATATATATACATGTATGTATATATATTTATATTCCTCTCTCTACCATTCCTAACACTACTCAGAAACCTTACCTGCTATCATGTACACCTGTCCCACCCTCAACTAATCTCTCCTTCCACATCTAGCATCAAAGCTTTCTCTCCCTCCTATCCCATCTTAATCTCCCCATCTCTCTTCAACCTCACCTTTCACTGCTATCACAAACTCATTATAATTAACATCTACCTCCCTCCCCTATATACCCAAGTCAAAACTCCACCACCAGTTTTTCTCAGTAACACATTCTAACTCAGTCCCCAGCAACTTACTTCTTGCTGGTGACATCCATCCTAATCCTGGCCCACCCTCCCACACCCTAAACCCTACAGCCACAAACAGCCTTTCCTCTCCTACATCATCCCACTACCCACTCCCTGCTCAACCTCCCTTAAAACAAACCTCACAGAACGAACACCTTTCAATCTATGCACTGGATATACGAAGCCTCACAAACAAAATCACTGAACTACATGCTTGGATAGCTCAAAACACCCCACATATCCTTGCCCTATCAGAAACCTGGCTAAAACCACACATAACTAACAAAGAAATATTGCCATCTGGTTACAACATCTATCGCTCTGATAGACTCAACAAAAAGGGCGATGGTGTTGCCTTTCTCCACTCAAACAGCCTAAACCTCTCACCCATCAGCACACTTGCTCCTGATTCCCACCCAGCCGAACTCATTATCCTTAACTGCCATCTAAACCCCCATAAGACATTTGTCATTGTCTCCATTTATATTCCCCCTGGAAATAACATTCCCATCCAAGAATCCATCCTCTCTTGGTTCTCTCTCAACTTACCCTATGAAACTATCATTTTAGGTGACGTTAACATAGACTGGTCCAATCATTCCACTAACTCCCCACTGACCTCCATCAACCTCTATGGACTCCACCAACTGATATCACTAACTCTCCCAACCTTTACCGTAACTCAACTACCTTACCAGATTTTTTGAGTGACCACCTTCCTTCTAGCATACCTCGCCACTCTCCACAAGCAAACAAACCCCACTCCTATAGAGACTGTCGTAGCTTACATAACTTTAAATCATCTGAATTCAACTCTATCCTCTCTAATATCAACTGGTCCATCCTTAAACACCTGCCTCTGAATGATGCTGTTCACAAATTTAATAGCACATTCTTATTTATTCTCAACTCCCTAGCCCCTACAAGATGCATTAGAATCAAGGCTACTTTTGCCCCCTGGCTCTCTAAGGAAACTAAATCACTCATGCAAAACCGTGACAAAACCTGGAAAACCTGGACAAAGACTAAACAAGCCTCCCTTGTTCTTAAATACAAACAACTTTGAAATCTTGTCAAAAGACATGTCTGTAAAGACAAAAAGTCTTATTATAACTCTCCCCAGAATAACTGTAAAACACATCTGCAGAAATTCTGGTCCACCTTAAAGACAATCTTCAATCCAGGTTGCCCATCAAACCCCTCTCCTTCCCCAAACAATAGCCCACTAGAAATTGCTACCCTTCTCAATAGAGACTTCATTGAAACTGTCCAGATACTTACTCCCACAAACCACTACTTAAACACCTCCTATGTCCCTCCCAAGCCTCTAAACAGTAATCTCTTCTCCTTAAAACCAGTCCCAACCTCATATATAAAGTCACTTCTTCTAAAACTAAAACCTTGCTCTCCCTCCTCTGACAACCTACCACCCGCCTTCCTCAAACTAGCTGCTGAATCCATTGCTTATCCAGTTCCTATCTTGATAAATAGATCTATCCAGAAATCCACAGTGCCAGATATTTGGAAATCCTTCTTCACCACCCCATTGCATAAACTCTACAGAACCTTCAAACTATCACCCAATTGCCATCCTCTCTCCTCTCTCCAAACTTATGGAAAAATGTGTCCACTCTCAGCTCCTTCACTGTCTCCTCCAACATAATCTCCTCACACCCTCCCAACATGGCTTCCGCCCTAACCACAGCACCTCTACAGCTCTCCTGTCATTTATACACACAATAGCTAAAGCTCGAGATAAAAACCTCCTAGTATCCAGTCCCTTCCTTGATATCTTGAAGACTTTTGACACCGTCTCTCACCCTTTCCTCCTGACTAAACTGTCTAATCTCTGCCTGGCTCCCTCCACCATTACCTTCTTCTCTGGTTATTTGTCTGACAGCAGCAATCTGTTCGCTGGCTCTCTGCTTGCTCACCCTACCTCCCTGTAACTACTGGGGTACCTCAAGGCCCCATCCTGGGTCCCCTCCTCTTCAACATCTTTACACATTAACTATATACCTCCTGCAATCAGTACTAGTCCAATATGCTGATGATTCAACACTCATCTGTTCTTGCAATAACATCTCTGGCCTCCACATACTCACCCAGGACACCTGTCTATCAGTGGAAAAATGGCTAGCTGAAAATCTACTTATCCTAAACCCTAAGAAAACCAAGCTTCTGTTATTCTTCCCCCGGACACACTCTCACCTAAAATCGAACTTTCTTATCTCATCCTCCAATAACACCACGATACGACCTGACGCCCGCACAAAACATCTAGGCGCCATCACTGACGACAAACTTAAATGCAACCTACACATTCTACAAAGTATAAAGAAAACTCACCAAAAGCTAGGTATGCTCTACCAACACCCTAGATTCCTGACCTACAATGCCAGACTGTCCCTATCACAGGCTCATCTTCTCCCCTCCCTTCTCTATGCCACCCCTATTCTAACTAATATTCAAACAACTACCCTGGCCAAACTCCAACAAACATACCACAAAATAGCAAGGTTCATCACAAACTCCCCACACAACTCTCACCACTGCCTCTCTCTCAACTCCTTACAATGGCTAGAACTCCCACAACAACTTCTTCTATCTCAGTTTCAAATAATCCACTCCATACTGTATAAACCATTAACCTGCCCAGCAGTGTCCTCCTTAGTGTCCACCTATATACCAGTTGTACACTTCGTACCTCTAACCAACAACTCCTCAACATCTACAAACCAAAAAAAAATCTGTTAGTAGATTGCTTTATAAATCCTCCCTATCCCAGGCATGGAATAACCTTCCATCCCATTTACGCTCCATAACACACCGTTTACAATTTAAGAAAGAATTCAAACTACACTTTATGAGGACAAAAATCTGTACTTGCCATGACCCTACATAACCTCACTACACCCTGTTGTATACACTCCAGTACAATATATTTATATTTTTGCTTTTGAAATGCCTGAATTTTAATGAGAACATGTAATGTTTTTTCTCACCTGAATCACTTTGTTTTTTGAAATTGATCACTGTACATTTTGGCTTGTTAAACTATCATGTATACTTTATTGTATGTAATTGGAGCTTTTCCCCTCAGGTCTAAACTGAAAATGGGCTCCTGGCCCAGATGGACCAACCCAGTTAACAAATGTCAATAAATAAATAAATAAATGTATCTTTGCTACTAGAAGGCAATGCTGTGAGTTCTATTCTCATAGCAGCTACTTAAGAAAATCTGTTTTAATGGGCATAGTTATTTTATGACAATGAGGTGCTAATATCGGAGTCTTCACTGGGGGAGACAATTTTGTATTACATCCTAACATCCTCACCAGGACATAAAATAAATCACACAGGAGACTATGGCTCAATTACCAAACATCTACATAAACTGGGAGTATTTGTATAAAAAGTTAACATTGCTTCTGACATATTTATTCCAGCAGGTAGAGGATATAACATTAGAAGTAACTTACTGCCATCACAGACTAGTAAAAATCACAAACAAACAGTAATCATTACAGGAAAATCCTGAAAACTTTCTCTTCACCGGTTAACAGCGTCAAATATCAAAGAATTAATTCTAAGGTGAGAAGATAAGGACGGCTGCAACATGGTAAAAAGACCACATTTTTCTTTACCCACAACATAATAAAAAAAACACCTTCTGCAGACATGTCAGACTGTGTTTAAAGGAAGCCTGAAGCAGTGCTACATTTAGAGATGGGCATATGAAGTTAACATGTCAGACGGTGTTTAAAGGACGCCTGAAGCAGTACTACATTTACAGATGGGCATATGGAGTTAACATGTCAGACGGTGTTTAAAGGATGCCTGAAGCAGTGCTACATTTACAGATGGGCATATGGAGTTAACATGTCAGATGGTGTTTAAAGGAAACCTGAAGCAGTGCTACATTTAGAGATGGGTATATGGAGTTAACATGTCAGACGGTGTTTAAAGGACGCCTGAAGCAGTGCTACATTTACAGATGGGCATATGGAGTTAACATGTCAGATGGTGTTTAAAGGAAGCCTGAAGCAGTGCTACATTTAGAGATGGGTATATGGAGTTAACATGTCAGATGGTGTTTAAAGGACGCCTGAAGCAGTGCTACATTTACAGATGGGCATATGGAGTTAACATGTCAGATGGTGTTTAAAGGAAACCTGAAGCAGTGCTACATTTAGAGATGGGTATATGGAGTTAACATGTCAGACAGTGTTTAAAGGAAGCCTGAAGCAGTGCTGCATTTAGAGATGGGGCTATGGAGATATTCAGAGTGATGGATAGGCTACGATGGTCAATAATTCATTTTTTTGGTCCCAACAAGAAGACTGATAAAGTCTGATTTTAGCATCCATTCTCAATGTAGAACCTAATCCAATCCTCACTGAAGACATTGCTAAGCTCATATGTTTAACTATCAATCTTAGAGACTGTTTTTATATCACTTATTACTTTCTGTATGCAACAGTAAATTTTGGTTAGAGTTTTTGGGATCTATATCACAGCATTAGACTTTTATTTTATCGAATAGCTAATCGTCGAACTCTAATTGTCGACGTCCCTATTTAGTGAATGACCTAAACATTGAAGTGGAATTCACTGGAAAATTTTAGTTGGCCAAAGTGGGTAAGGTAAAATTTTTTTATGTTTTTGTAGGGTGGCTGCTCCCTCCTAAAACTCCCCCTGTGGGGGGCTGCACCCCCACCCCCCCTGCAAATTCAATATACCAACTTTGAGATTGCACTGCAGTGAGGTAATGGGTAAATCATGGCCAGTTGGCATGTCAATCACATAACATTTTTTCAGGTTGGACAATTAAAACAATTTTATAAATCCAAAATGCAGCCACAGTAGTTACCACAGCTTCCAATATCCAAAGCTAGTATCAGCTCCAAACGTACAAAACAGGAATTTATTAATCCAACGTAAGAGAAAGAAATCCAAGTTGGTATAAACAAAATATAAAACGTTTATTCAGCAACAGTTGCTGAATAAACGTTTTATATTTTGTTTATACCAACTTGGATTTCTTTCTCTTACGTTGGATTAATCAATTCCTGTTTTGTACGTTTGGAGCTGATACTAGCTTTGGATATTGGAAGCTGTGGTAACTACTGTGGCTGCATTTTGGATTTATAAGACTGTGATATATTTTGCCACAGAAGTTTTTACTGCCTGGTGGTGTGTCACTTTATAATTAAAACAATTTGATGAATCACACTGATTTTCAAGTTACTGTATTCAAGAATATAATGCAAGACAATTCATGGCATAATCCCGAACCATCTATCTATGAGGATTCTAATTCTTGTGTTGTAGGACTTTCCCATTTGCAGAGCTTTCACCCCCATTGTAATTACATTATTAGCAGTAGCGTCATGCTTTGAGTGCTTTTGGAGCAGCATTTTTAACTCTCTAATGTGCCTTTAAGGTTTTTATTTTGGCTGCTGCATCTGTATTGATGATTGTTTTATTTAAGTCTGTATTTATTTTGCTATTTCCTTCACTTTTGTAACCTATTGTTCTGTGAATTGTGGAAACCTCCCAGGGTGCTCTTGTTAGATTCTTTTCTCAGTTTGTTTACAGCACTCCCTAGCTGTTGCTTCTGTGATTTGATATTCCTAATATATTGGTTCTTATAATTTATTTTGGTAGTCCTAACTTCTTACGTTAGGTCAAGTTCGATTGAAACATCACCTGCTCCAAATTCAAAGCATCTAAGCAGTCCAACAGGCTCTAAACCACAAAACTATTGCAGCTCTTTTAAAACCCTAAGTGCTAGGATCAGCACATATAGATAAGGTTTTGGCTTCATCTGTTCAGTTCTAATACTTTACTAAAAGGTTTCAAAACCCTTTCTACCCATGCAGCTTCTTTGTTACGTAGAGCTATTAACAACTCCATTTTGTAACTTCTGATATTCTGTTTTCAGATAAAAAACATCATCATTTAATGTTTGCAAATCATTTGATAATTTCTCCTTGCCGCTCTGAGAAAACACAGTCTAAACCAGCAGCTGGCTTCTCATTTATATAACAAATGCAAGCATCAGTTTAATTTCTTTTTTTCCTCCTATCATTTCATCTCTGCTATGACAGGCTTTTCATTTTGTTATGCTGATTTTCATGTAGGTCCTCTCTCCCTCTATCTTTCTCAAAATCGTACATTTTTTCCATATATTTCTTTGATTTGACATTCTCTTTCTATAGGACGGGAACAAATTTTCCCAAATTCCACACAACTGTGGTGTGTTAATAATGCTATTTAGAAGGAAATCACCTAAATACATGAAGTACATTCTGTATCATGGGTTTACCATTGTATATTTTCCATTATACCATGACCCCCCCATTAATATTCCAAAACGTGCACGCTGATTGGCCAGCGTGCATGTTGTAAATCGACTTATACTAATGGAAAAAGGTCCGGTCACCCGGACTTTTTCCATTAGTATAAGTCTCTTTGAAAACACTGTCTCGCTATGTTAAAAGAGTTTAATATAGCGACACAGGTTTAAAAAAGCAACAGACATCTCCGTTGCTTTTTGTAAAGCTGTCTCGCTATGTTAAACTCCTTTAACATAGTGACACAGTGTGTAAAAAGCAATGGAGATCTTGCTTTCTCCGTTGCTTTTTTTTAAACCTGTCTCGCTATGTTGAATGGGTTTAACATAGCGAGACAGGTTTAAAATAAGCAACGGAGATCTCCGTTGCTTATTTTAAAGCTGTCTCGCTATGTTAAACCCATTTAACATAGCGAGACAGGTTTAAAAAAAAAAAGCAACAGAGAAAGCAAGATCTCCATTGCTTTTTACTGTTTCGCTATGTTAAATAGGTTTAACATAGCGAGACAGCATTAAAATAAGCA
Source organism: Protopterus annectens (assembly GCF_019279795.1). Lineage (NCBI taxonomy): Eukaryota > Metazoa > Chordata > Ceratodontiformes > Protopteridae > Protopterus > Protopterus annectens. The sequence goes on from NC_056749.1 coordinate 644,309,000, forward strand.
ACGGACATCTCCGTTGCTTATTTTAAAGCTGTCTCCCTATGTTAAACCCATTTAACATAGCGAAACAGTAAAAAAGCAATGGAGATTTTGCTTTCTCCGTTGCTTTTGACCACAGCTCTGATGTACTGCATAGGCATGCGCAGTACATCAGAACTGCCGTGGATACCAGACAGCTGCGGAAGGGCAGCAAAGAGGCATTATACAATGCCATTATTTAAGAAAAGTAATTATTTCTTTTCTTAAATAATGTCATAGTATAATAGCAATAACCCACTTGTGGGTGTGGGTAATGCGGGATTTACCCACGGTTGTCTTTGTTTGGTCCCTCGGGCTTCGCCCTCGAGACCAAACCACGCCAACCGTGGGTAAATCCCGCATTACCCACACCCAGGAATGGGCTATTGCTATACCATATAATGGAAATGTATTTGTTGATATTTAATACATTCCTATGGCTTTTATCAGCAACATACACAAACGAGTCTCTATATCCTTAGTTTGTTTTAAAAAAATACATTTTATTCATTCACATTTTGTTCACAACAGTTACTTGACAATATTACTTCATTATTGTACAGCTCTTTGCAAGAATATTTATAACACAGATACAAAGTTGTTTCTCTCCACAATTTAATTTACTTAGATTCTCACAAAGTACCTTCAGCATAATTCAGGCCTATTTTTTTCAAGAAGACTGTCTACTTAGCTTCACTCTGATTTGCAGAGTGCTTTTCATAGCTCTGTTTTTTACCACTGGAGAATTGTCTACCCACTGGGTTTTGCTTTTTAAGGCTTTGGCCTCCTGAAATAACTTTCCATATTCTTTGTTGCCCCCCCTTCCCATGCCATCCCCAGCTGTTAATTCCTTCCTTTTAGTAGCAGGTTTCCTTTACAAAACAGGATTGGGTGTGATACAAGGAACACTGTTCTTCCACTCAGGAAATCTGGTTTGGTTTTGGCTCCCTCATGTGGCATAGCATCGTATGAAACCTCTGCATAATTCTTTTGGCCATATGGGCCATTTCAACCACAAAACTTTAGCCAACCAGGTTACTATACTGCTGGTTTTATATATCTATCCATACATACATCTTTGTATATATGTCTATATATACACATTTATATAGAGTTTATATGTGTGTGTGTGTGTGTGTGTGTGTATATATATATATATATATATATATATATATATACATACATATATATTTATACATATACAAATATATATATATATATATATATATATATATATATTTTTTTAATGCATTTTGTCTGTTTGAATGTTCAGTTAAACAAATGGACTGAGCAGTGCCACTTACAACTGAACATTCATTTTCTTATATAGTACCAGTATTAGTTGTGCAACATCAAACTACAGGGGAGGTGGGAAATTTGTCCTCTGCCCGCTGTTGTGTGACTTTGGACCTGGTACATATAAGTAGAAGGAGGTGCAAGTAGGTTCTACATGCCAAAAAAAAAAAAAAAAAGTAAAGTTTACTTTTTCTTTTATTTCAATTTCTGTTTTTATCACTGTTTTTGTGATCAGTTTTCATTTAGACATTCTTCTTCCAAATCTGGATATCTGCTATTTCATCACACAACAGTTTAAACAACCAGGTTACTATGCTACTATAAATATATCTATATATACCTATATGTATATGTGTATATATATATATATATATATATATATATATATATATATATATATATATATATATATAAAATGTATATAAATAAATACATATGTGTAACTGAATGTTCAGTTAATTGAATAGACTGAGCAGTGCCACTTGTGATGAAATAGTAATTGTAGTGTACAACATCGCACTACAGTACAGTTGAGGGATTTGTCTGTTCCCCACTGCTGCATGACCATGGACTTGAGATGTACCTCAATGAACTATATGGAGAGACATGATTGAGCTCTCTGGTTATGCATCTTTGATAGGTATGTCCATAGCCTTGAGCAGCATTTTATCCTCACCTAGGATGATACCTCACTACAAACAAAAAATTATTGTCTTCAGCAATTGGCTTAGTTTCCATTGTCATTCAAAGGGGATCCAGTATCTGACAGCTTGGGATGACATGGCCGACAGACTTCGATGCATTGCCTGGGATTTCGGTTACTGTCTAAGGCTCTTGCCATCCCCATAGTGCTTTTTTAAGGCTATGTCACAAGAACAAAATTCCCGATGTAAAAATACCCTCTAAAAACAACCTCAGGGTTATGCTGCTAAATGTTAGGAGTCTAAACCAGAAACTGTACTCACTGTAAACAGTTCTCACCCTGGAAGATGATAACATTTGTGCAGTCACTGAGACCTGGTTTAAGGCTGTGGAGAGAACACCAGCTATACCAGGTTACATTTTCTTCCACATGTTCAGACCACAAACTGAAGGCATGAGAACTAAAGAAGGTGATGTATCAATATTCATTAGAGAGACATACCCCTTCTAGAATGGTTAAACAGCATGACTCCCTTGAATTACTTCAGGTGCAATTGACTGTAGGTAAGACCCCTCTTCAGGTCATTGCTGGCTATAGGACCCCCCTCCATGAATCAGAACATCCACTCAACCCACTTGGATCTACTTGAGTCAATCAAGATACAACCAAACTCCCTGGTTTTGGGTTGCTATAATTACCCATCCACTGACTGGGTACATTATGTGTGTTCTAACTCACTTGCCCAAAGGTTCCTGGACTTTGTTAACTCCAATGCCCTGGACCAGCTGGTTGACACACCCACAAGGGGCTCAAATATCCTGCACCTGGTGCTAATCCCCAGTGTGTGTGGACATCCCTGGTGAGATCTGACCACAGGTAGTCTAATTAGAAGTAACTATAACACAAGACCCCCCCCCTTAGCAACAACTAGACTAAAAAACTTCTCCAAGGCCAACTACACCCTCTTAATTGACAGCATAAATAGCTTCATAGCCCCACCCCCACTGATGAAACAGATTTCTATGCTATGTTATACACCATGCTTTGTAAAAGAACCTGTACAAATGTACTGACTCTGCTGCACCTGACAGAATCAAAGCAAAATCTTCAGGGAAAAACAAACCTGCCTGGTGGACAACTGCCATTAATAGGTTATACAACAGGAGAAAGAAATTGCTGTCTAAGAGTAGGAAGGAACAGTCTCAAAACTGGAATCACTCCCTCCTCAACTTAAACAAGCAAATAAGACTCCTAGTGAAGTCCTCCAAAGCTAACTACGAATCCAAATTAGCTTCCCTAACTAAGGATAATCACAAAGCGTTCTTTAGTTATATTCCTAATCTCAAAGGTAAGGCCCAGATTTGCACTGAATGTGTAAGTTAATGGTAATACATATATAGCAAACCTCCTGGATGACAGATTCAGTGAAAACTTCACTCCCTTGTGCCCGCCTCAATATATTCCAAAGCATGCCTAAAACCTCATAGATTGGTACTAGGTTATTGGCCCTATGGCCTATACAACAAGCCTAGCCATAACAATTCCCTGGCTATTTCTTTCCACAATATTTACTTCCCTGGACCCCTGTCTAGCAGGGCGACTGACGTGATCCCCGGGGTGAATTTCCTATCTCCCATCCAATCATCAAGGTTCCTTTTGAAGAGGGCCAAAGAGGCACTCTGCTTGACATGTAGGGCAGTCTATTCCAGAGTCTGGGGAGTCTCTGGGTCAGGAACCTATCCCTCCAGCATGTTTTGTTTATTGTGATGACAAGGTTCAGATTCCTGGACCATGTGGTGCTGAGGGATTGGGATTTCTTTAAGTGTAGCATGTCCAACAGCTCTGGATTTGACATGGCTTTGCATGTTAAGCAGAGATCGTCTCTAATTAAATGATATGCAACAGAGTATAGCTGGAGATTTTTTAGATGTCAGCATAGGGCATCTATCTGCTTTAGGCCTGCGATTCTTTTAGTGAGGTATTTCTACGGCCTTTCCAGTTATTGCAGATGTCTTGAGAGGTACATACCAAATGGGGCGTTGTATTCTATAATGGGTCTAATGAGGGATGAGTACAGTGGGACAATGACCTCCTTTTTTCTGGGTGAAAAGCCCTTAGTGATGAGGTGTGCCTCATAGGAGGATTTCCTGACTGTTGTGGCAATGTGGTTATCGAAGCTGAGACTACTGTCCACCTGTGTCCCTAAGTCTCTTATCACACTTTTGGTGTTTAGTGCACTGCCACCTCTGTGGTAATTCACAGATACATGTTCTTGGCATTGAGCTTGAGTCCATGTCTCTGGCACCAAGCATCTGTTTCTGTAAAGCCCTTTTGTAGAATATCCACATCATTTGGGGATTCAATAATGGCTCCCAATTTGCAATCATCTGCGAACTTTGTTAGCTAGAGTCCCTTAGTGTTGGTCTGTACTTCAGAAAAGTAGATACCAAACAAGAGCAGTCCTAGGACTGAACCCTGAGGTACTCCACTTGTCTGGAGCTGGATTTGGAGTCGGCCACTTTTACAGTGTGAGTTCTGTCAGTAAGCCAGTTGGTAACTCATCGAGTGAAGTAGGGATTAATGCCCAGCTTAGTAAGTTTATCTATGATTCCATAGTAGGGGATGGTGTTGAATGCCTTGGCGAGGTCCAGATAGGCTGTGTGGACCGTCTTACCCTTGTCCACAGCTCTGGTGACTGATTCGAAGAAGTCAATCAGGTTCAAGAGACAAGATCGGCCCTTCACGAACCCAAACTGGGTGAGGTCCAGTGTTTGAAGGTTGTCAATGTCTTTGTTTATAAGTTCCATGGCCTTGCAGATCAGGCTCGTCAGACTGATGGGGTAGTAGTTCCCAGGATCCAAGGTGGATCCCACCCTTGTGGAGTGGGATAACTGTAGCTGTGCACCACTCAAGGGGCATGAAGCCTGAGGTGAAGCTATAATTAAACATGACACTTAGGTGAGGTGCTGATTCATTTTATAGTTCATGCAGTACACAGCCTGGGATGTTGTCTGGTCCCATGGATGCTGTATTCTTAGCTTTGGAGAGTGTGGTTTTTACCTGTGTGGCTGTTATTACTGGAATTTGGCAATCTTTTGGTATTGAGAAGGGCCCTTTAGGAGGTGAGGGGGGGGAGTGAAGTTGGCACTGAATCTATCTGCCAGGATATTGGCTATATCCTTGGGATCAGTATATTTAATGCCATTCTGTTGCAGCTCAGAGCAGATCTGAGCATTGCCATTTAGATTCTTGACATAGCTATAGAATGCCTCGTGGCTGTCTTTGGAATCTTTGGCAATTTTATTTTTGGAACTAGCTTTGGAGGATTTTATGAGGGATCTCAGCTTCTTACTGAGGCTGGTAAGCGAGTTTTTTGCAACCTGGGATTTTCCTCTTTTCTGCAACAGTTTCTTCCTTTTGTTGTAAAGTTTATTTATGGCAAGGAACCACCATATTGGCTTCCTTTTTTTTGGAGGAGAGCATCTTGGTTCTATTTGGGATGGCACGATTCATGCACAAGTGGATGTGCTCGTACAATGCCTTAGTGTAGGATTCAGCAGTCGAACTTTCAGTTCCCATCTGCATGGGTGTCATGAAGTTTGTCACTTTTGACTTGAGTAGCATGAAGTTGGCTTTGGAGAAGCTTTTTATGGAGGTTTCCTTACTGGGGGGTGGGGGAGGATGTGGATGTCAAGGGTGATTAGCTTATCGTCAGACCTGACCAACGAGGGGGTGACCATAGGTGTGGAGCATCTATTTCCCATGTTGGCAATGACCAGGTCTAGGATATTGGAGCCTCTGGTCAGACTATGGATTAGTTGATCCAGGGCACTGGAATTTATGAATTCCAAGAATCATTGGGCAAAGGTGTTGGTACACTAGTAGTTTTCCCATTTAATTTTAGGATAGTTGAAATCACCCAGTATTGGGGTGTTTGGTTGTATCTTAATACACCTAGCATCTCCAAGGAGTAAGTCTTTAATGCCCTCTCCATGGCCAAAAACATAGCATCTATGGGACCAGACAACATCACGGGCTGTGTTTTACATGGGTTAAAACAAGAATTAGCATTACTATTGAGCACACTTTTCAGTCACAGCCTAAGCACTGGCTTCATCCCAGTGGAATGAAAAACAGCTACTGTCATCTCTTTGCACAAAGGGAGTGTATCCATGGACCCCGGGAATCATAGACCCATTAGCCTGGCCAGCCTTATCTGCAAGGCCATGGAAGGAATCATCATGGACCTTATTAACAATAATATATGAAATCTCCAAATGCTCTGCCCCACCCAGTTTGGCTTTGTCAAGGGGAGTTCATGCCTGTTAAACTTTATGGACTTCTTTGAGACAGTCACTAAAGTCCTAGATGAGGGCAAATCAGTACATATGGCCTACCTAGACTAAACCAAGGCCTTTGACACAATCCTCCACTCAGGCATCATTGATAAACTCATCCAGCTGGGTATCAACCCAAATATTGTCATGTGGGTTGCAAACTGGCTGACTGATAAAACTTATACTGTCAAAATAGGGGACTCCCCTCCTCCAGCAGACCTGTAACCAGTGGTGTTCCACAGGGATTGGTTCTGGGACCTCTACTGTTAGGAATATATTTCTCCTTAGTACAGGTGAAAAACTAAAGGACTGTGATTGATAAATTTTGCTGATGACTGCAAACTGGAAGTGATCATTGAATCCCCTAGCAACATCAACATTCTGCAAGAAGGTCTTAGGCAGACTATTAACTGGTGTCAAAGCCATGGTCTTAAACTTAATGCAAAAAAATGAACTATCATCCACTTTGGCAAGGGTGATGTTCCTGCAAATTACTACATCAGTGGTGAGAGGTCTTGGCACACTTGTTGACAGCAACCTTAACTGCAAACACCATGTCTCCACAGTGGTAAGAAGGGCATTTTATATTGCTCATCTCATAAGTAAATCATTGTCTCCAGAAAAAAAGAGGTTATAACCCCCTTGTACTCTTCTCTCATCAGGCCAATAATAGAGTGCAGTGCTCCCTTTGGTATGTTCCTTTACAAACACCTGCAGCAATTGGAGAGACCACAAGGTTCCTTACAAAGAAAATTCAGGGTCTTTAAGATCTGTCTTATGCAGACAGACTGAAATCATTATCACTTTACTCTGTGTCATACAGACTGCCCAGAGGTGACCAGTGTCTTGCATATAGAGTAATCTTTGACCCAGCTTTAATGGAAATGCTGCACATTTGCAAATCAAATGGTACATGGGTCATTTACTCAAAGGACCTTAACCTGGCACTGACATCAACAGAACATGGTGGAGAGACAGATTTGTCTCACAGATGTTACCCCATCTTTGGAACAAGCTTCCTATTCATGTTAAACAAAGTCCCTCATTGATCCTATTTAAGTGAATTTGGACAATTGGATAAATAACTGGAAATTTACCCCAGGGGTTCCACCTGTGTCCCTCTTGGATGGGACAATAGGTGCTGATTTTAGTGTCTACTTGAACCAGACACCCTTGGGAATTCGGGTTGAACTTTGCTAGGCTTGTAAGGGCTCTGGGATTGTTAGCCTAGTAACCTCCTATGATATAAATAACCAGAGGTGTCTGGGGGGGGGGGGGTCAGGGAGGAATCCCTAAGTCCAAAAAGAAACAAACTTATTTACATATATATTTTTTATTTCTATGATGTGTATTCACTCACTGTTTTTGTGATATGTTTTTATTTAAACAGTTTTTGTTTGATTATTCACAGTGAACACGTGTGTGTTTGACTGTCAGAAAAAAAGATCAGTAAGTGTAGACCAGTAACTGGCACTGCAGATTAAAGTCCTAAAGGCTAAGCCATTAAGGCACTTTTTTCCATGAAGGAAAATATCAACAGCATAGTCATGTGACAATCAACTAAGAAGCGTAGATAGGTTTTCATGGAATGAGGCAGAGGTGGAACCATATTGTTAGGAACTTCATACAGGCAGAAAAGGTACACAGCATGAGCTGAGGTATGTTCCAGCATCTGAGCTGGGTCACTTTAGTTACAGTGACTACTAAAGGGAGGACATATGTTAGAAAAATATGTTATAATGTAGCCGTACTGCATAGTGAAAGAAATGGATGAGGAGAGCTTATACACTGCAGCTGTGACACAGGATTAAGACAATGGGCTATTAATTCACATTGACAGCTCAATAACAGACTTCAGTGCCTTTAGTGATGTTCTGTTACATATTCAGCTGCATCATTACTATCTTCTAGTAATACAATTTGCAAGATGTCAACTTCACTGCTATGTTTTTCAAACATTCTCTACATGGTCAAATAACATACGCTGATAGGATTATTTAGACATAGCTGAATACATGTTGTTGCCATAGTATGTGATTGTTTAAGTCATCAAATAATGTTAATACTGGTTTACGGTCTGTAATTAGCTTAAGAATATTACACAACACAAAAAAATACATACCATGACACTCAAATACTTTACAATTGATTCTGATTTTGGTTTCAGATAAACTGGTTTCAACACAAGGCCTTCATCAGTATCTAATCCATTCAGGCAAAAGAGACTGCCTCATATAACCCATAATGATATCATCATTAAACAGTGACCAGTACATAGAAGATAAAAGATAAAATATCTAAATAAATACCAAAATTAATACATTTCTGCATAAATGCAACATGTATAAATACATGCATGGGAAGAACACATATAGCTATGGATTCTTTATGAACCTTAAAAAACTTGATCTTAAAAATATTAATTTATTTTATTTATTTATTTATCGTTTGTTGACCGAGAAAGTCCGACTAGGTTCCACAGAGCCTATTTTCAGCGGAGGCCCGGGGAGAAATGCTCCAGATGCATGTCTTTGGAAACCAGGTGTAAACAAAGCAACCAGTACAGCAATCCATTGTTTTTCTTTTTCATCCAAAATTTGTTGCCAGACTAATTTATTTAGTCTTTTTTGGATATTCTATCTCTGTAAACCTAAAAAACGCATTAGGAAGCTTAGTCACGTCTGGAAAGTGAATTTGTTTGTTTATTGTATCTAATGTCACTAATATGTTCAGATATTCTTCTTTTAAAACTTCTAGAAGTTTTCTTGACATAGAACTCCAAACATATACATGTAGCTAAATAAATGATCCATATACTCTTAACATGTAATTAAGTTACGAGTGTCAGAAACTTTGGATAGATTAGTAGAAAAAAATATTTTCATTTTGTTTACTACATTACAAACTGCACAATATATACATGCTGAGCACTCCCCTGTAATGGTTCTCCCAGTAGGTTTAACTAGTTAGGAGCTTTCACATAATCAATAGCCTGTTTGTAATGATTAAACCATTGTCCAAGTGTTTCCTTTTCTATATCTAATTTGCAAAAGACAGGTAAAGTTTCTGCCAGTTCTTGTTCCACTTCTTTTTATTCCACTATTGTCCCAATATTTATGTATAAGAGATGCTAGTTTTTTAACATTTGATGCAAATGTGATAATACACTAACTCACTCCTAACTTTCTGATCAGTCTTTTCTTTTGCTGTCTTAGCTTTATTAGTCTTATAACCCCTTTATATAAACCTTTTTGGCCAAACATTCACAGACTCAGAGCCATGGACTAAAACTAAATGCCAAGAAATGCATAATAGTATCCTTTGGGAAGTCATCCATTCCTGGTAACTATCATATTGACAACACACCCCTTAAAAATGACCCAGTAGTCAGGAATTTAGGGACACACAGATTATAATCTAACCTTTGATCATCACATGTCTATAGTGGTGAGGAAATCATTCTGTGTTGTGTAACATATAAACAAAGATAAGGCATCTAAGTCCAAGGAAGCCATTGTTCCACTGTATTTGGCATTCGTCAGACCTATCACTGAGTACAATGTCCCCTTTGGTATGTACCTAGCCAGGCATATCCAACAGCTGGAATGTCCACAGAGGTTCCTCACTAAAAGAAAACAGGACGTAAGTAATACATCCTATGCAGACTGCCTCAAGGCCCTATCCCTGTATTCTGTCTTCTACAGGCTTTTTAGAGGAGATCTATGCCTGGCATGCAGGGCATTGTCAGATCCCACTCTGATGGACCTCCTGCATATCCACAAAACAAAAGTATCATAATTATCCATTCTAAAGACTTAAACCTTGCCTGTGATATAAAGAGAGATAGGTATGTATCCCAGAGACTACCCCATAAATGCAACAGGCTCCCATACATGTGAAGCAGAATTCCTCCCTAACCGAAATAAGGTGCAACTTGGAGAATTGAATGGAAAACTGGAAATTCATCCCTGGTTTGGCACTTATGTCACTAATGGACACAGGTAGCCTGTAAATGGTTCATCTCCCAGGCCCATGCTTACACTTGTCAGGGGTATCAGAACTTGTCAGAGATTTGGGATGCATGGCTAGGCTTCAAAAGGCCATTGTGGTCATTAGCCTAGTTTCATAGTTTAGTACTAGGCTATCTGCCCTGGGGCATTTGTAAGCCTAGCCATAGTGATGTGGCTTTTGCCACCCCATGAAATGGTACAAAAATGTACAGAATAAATTTAGAATAATGTGCCTCTGTCTAGTAGTGACACAATGAAGGTCCCCTTATGTAATATAATTAGTTTACTGTGCCCCTGTCTAGCAGTGACACAGATGTGACCCCTGGGGTAAACTTACAATCTCCCATCCACTCATCAAGATTTCTCTTGAAGAGGGTCAGTGAGGGGCTCCGCCTAATATGAACTGGGATCCTGTTCCAAAGCATGGGAAGCCTCTGGGTTATGAATCTATCCCTCCAGCATGTCCTATTCATACTTTTGCTGAGGTTTAAGTCTTTAGCTTTCGTGGTCCTGATGGATTTGGATTTTTTGAGGTGGATTATGTCCATCAGATCCTGATTTGACATGGCCTTGTACGTCAGGCAGAGATCACCTCTGAGCAGGCGGTATGCTACTGAATAGAGCTGAAGTTTCTTTAGTCTGGCAGAATAAGACATATGTTGGAGACCCTTGATCCCCTTTGTGAGGTACTTTTGTGGTCTCTCCAGCTGTTGCAAATGCCGGGTGAGGTACATACCAAATGGGGCATTGTACTCAATCATGGGTCTGATGAGGGAGGAGTATAGGGGTACAATGACATCCTTGGATCTGGATGTGAATCCCTTCATGATGACGTGTGCAAGGTAGAATGTTTTTCTAACCACTTTGGCAACGTGGGTGTCAAATGAGAGGTCGCTGTCGACTTGGGTCCCTAGATCTCTGATTACTTTTTCCGTACTCAGTGGGTTGCTGTCTATGTGATAATTTGTGTGTACTTTGTTTTTCCCAAAGGGGATGACTATACATTTTTTGGCATTTAGTTTAAGGCCGTAACTCCGGCACCAGTTGTCCATTTCTGTGAGGCCTTTTTGTAGGCTGTATGTGTCGGCTGGTGTATCGACTATGGCGCCTAGTTTGCAGTCATCTGCGAACTTTCTCAGCCACAACCCTCCCATGTTTGCTTTAACATCTGAGAAATAAATGCCGAACAAGAGGGGTCCCAGGACAGAACCCTGTGGGACACCACTTGTGACTGGCTTTGAGTCTGACATTGCTCCAGCAATTTTAACTTTATGGGTTCTGTCCTTTAGCCAGTTTGCAACCCATCTAGTGACATAAGGGTTTACGCTTAAGCTGTTGAGCTTATCTATGATGCCTGAGTGGGGTATTGTGTCGAAGGCCTTACCCAAGTCCAGGTAGGCTGTATGGACTGCTTTGCCCTCATCAATGGCTCTAGTGACTTGTTTCGAAAAAGTCAACCAAGTTCAAGAGGCAGGATCTGCCCTTTACAAAGCCGAACTGGGTGGGGTCAAGTGTCTGTAGGTCCCCTATGTCTCTGTTTATGAGTTCCATAATGATTCTTTCCATAGCTTTGCAGACCAGGCTGGTTAAGCTTATGGGGCGGTAGTTCCCAGGGTCTGTAGAGGTACCCCCTTTGTGGAGTGGGACCACTGTTGCTGTACGTCAGTGTTCAGGTACATATCCTGAAGTAAGGCTAAGGTTAAATAGCATTTTTATGTGCGGGTTTAGCTCCTCTTGGAGTTCACGTAGCATGCAACCCGGGATACCGTCAGGTCCCATTGATGCTGTGTTTTTAGCTTTAGTAAACACCTATGAACCCATGTGAATTTGTGATTCCACATCCATTGATCCAAACAGCATTTGAAGATGGCCAGAGAAGAGCTCTGCTTAATGTGAATAGGAAGCCTGTTCCAAAGAAGGACACTCTCTGGGACTCATATCTGTCTCTCCACCATGTTTTGTTTGAGTTGTTAAGTTTAGATCCCTAGATCGGGTGACCCTCATGCTATTTGACTTGCAGATGTATAGCAGGTACATCAGGGCTGTATTTGTGAATATATCATTCCTTAGCAGTTGGTAAGAGACAGAATAAATGGAAAGGGCTTTTAGTCTATCCATACAGGACATGCTATTTACACCATGTATTTTCTTTGCGAGGACCCTATGAGGTCTCTCCAGCTGCCGTAAGCGCCTAGTCAGATACATGCCAAAAGATGCAATGTACTCAATTATTGGTCTAATGAGGGCTGAGTATAGTGGGACTACAATTTCCTTGGACCTGGTTGTCATACCTTTACTTATAAGTTGTGCCCCATAAAAGGATTTCTTCACCACTGTGGACACATGGCAGTCAAAGTTCAGGCTACTATCTATCTGAACTTTGACCGTCATGTGTCAACACATGTCATTCCCTGTAGATGTTGAACTTACAGAGCCAAAGGCTGGTACTCACTGGATTTATTATACTTACCTGTGGGCTCCCCAAGTGCCCACAACCCTTTCTTTCCCCTGGGAAAGGTGAGTGGACCATGCCCTTTCAGTCCTCCGACTTCTCCAGTGACAGGGCTGTTATTTGAACCATAGTTGCCTGGGTTGCATTAGGGTCTCCATTTCTTTGCACCTCACAGCCAGGTATCAACACTATTGACTTTAACTCATTCAGCATACTTTCATTTATTGACATTACCTATTTCACACAAATGTTTGCAACAGCTTTATCCCAGACTAGAATATCCTTATCCTATTACCACACCTACTGGCATCTTTTTATACTGCAGCAGTTTTGTGACTCAGTACTGACAAACCTAAACTTATCTATTGTAGATGATGATGGCTTTCCTTCGAAACAATGTCTGAATCTTTCTCAGATATAATCAACCTTATTGTATGTGTATGAATAGTTACTCCAGTTTTTTTTTTTATCAATTTTCAGAAAATTAGATATAAACAACTCTTTCCCTAAAATAACAGTAAAAACATTGATAATTGTGTTTCCTATTTAAAAATGCGTTCTATACTGGCCAAATTCCAAAATATTTGCTCTCAGTATAAGTGACCACTTACCTGGGGAGCAGATGTTTTGAAATCTGGTCTCCACAGAAATGCTGTTTAGAGATGGGCATTACACCGAAGTAAGTAACTTACAATGAGAACAAGTCTTTTAGAATCAGGGTAGACTTGCACTGAGAGCAACTCTTTTGGAATCTGGTCCATACTTTTCTTGAGAACTTTTATTTTTACTCTTTGCATGGGATTTTATTTTACTATAATGTGTTAATTTTGTATGTTCCATCTTTGACGGTTAGGGCATTTCTCCTATCTAACGTTACAGTCTTGTGGGCTTAAAATATTTACCTTTCTGGTTACTCACCTTCTTCTTCTTTCAGCTTTTCCCAATTAGGGGTCGCCACAGTGGAACAATGGTCCGCAGAACAATTGGCAATGTAGTTTTATGGTGTCGAGTTGCCAGCCCAGTGCCCAACCTTCCATAGAAGGCACTCACGCCTAGGGCCATTTTATAGTGCCCAATCCACCTGCAGCATGTCTTTGGGATGTGGAAGGAAACCGGAGCACCCAGAGGAAACCTACACGACCACAGGGAGGACATGCAGACTTCTGGTTACTGACCTGAATTTGAATGTTCTATACAGCAACAACAGTTACTAAGTTTTTCCTCAGTCATTGCATATCTATATGCATAATGACATGGTTAGTGCTATTTAAAATACTCTTGGAAGTATCAGATTTGACTTATTACCGTTTGTCTGACAAGCACTATTGCAAATGCTACTAATGAATTTTAGTGTTATCCTTAATTCAAACTAAATTCACTGCTCACTGCACACTGTTTCAGCTATGCTGCACACCACTGCACAGTTTTGTTTGCCTTCTGGGTGCAATGACGAATATGAAATTCTTGTGGCATTATCAATGGCTTGGTTTCAAAATGTTCTTTAAATATTTCACCGATTTGTCTGAAACGTTTATACTTCAGTTTCTGTGGCTAAACCAAGTTTTGAAATAACTCATATATGTAAGCATACATTGAGCTCGGTAATGTTATCTCATACTCTCATTTAAGAAAAAAATATTAATTTCTCTGAGCATACTAAGCTTAAATTCATGAATTCTTCCTGCATCAGTTATCTTTGCTGAAAACACTTTAAGTAACCTCTTTGCCATATTTTCTTTGTGATGTATTGCGATAAGACAAAACACAAGAAAATCCAACTGCGATCTTTAGGTTCACTTTATTGCATAACGGCGGCACTCGTGTTGCAACAATTTGCGCCAAAGCTTGCTGGACTTTTACTGCTACTCAGTACTACTGGCCAGGAGATCAGATGACCACAGCTGGCATTTAATTCAGAAGCAATGTTGAGGAAACTCTCCGGTTATTTAAGGTGTGTAGCTGTGTGTTGGGCGTCATTATTCGTCAGTCTGTATAGTCCAAGGAGAAAGTTCTAGAATAATAATGGATGGGTTTGAATCAGTATCTGCTTGAACCATAGTGGGCTACCAGTTGTGAAGTTTGCAATATCAGCCAATACAAAAGACTCAAATGCTATTGTTGGGCCTCGGTCAGATATTTACTTCTTTACATGTGTAACACCTTTATTTACTATGATCATTGCACATCCTGCATTATTAGTACTGTTTTATGAATCTTTGCTGTACATACCACAGCATCAACATATGCACTATTCATGTTTGGGAAATCAAGGCTGCAAAGCCTCACTGATACTGAGTAGCAAATGTGTCCAGGGGGAGGTACATGTAGTGTCCTTGCATGGCCAGATCAGTGTTAATACTGCAGTGTACACACAACTACATTCATGCGTACCATGCAATGATGTGCACAGTCATGTATGCTTTACAGATGCTTTTCTATCTCATGAAGTATGAATATTACCACTCTGCGAAATGTGTGGTCTACTGTACATGCATCACATCTATTTCTGCAATCTCCTGTAGACTGTATAAATGTGGATCACAAAATCAGATCTCACTGTGTTCATACGACATTGATCTCCATTTGTATTTCAATGAGATGCGACCACAACACGTGAGAGTACACTCAGTCATAGCAAATTTACAGTTACTGTACTGCTGTGCATATACAACATGCTGCTTGTATAATTCCATGCCGCCATTCACTTTCAAATTAAAATTTATATGCATGCTTAAAAATTTAAATCTATGCACAGTAAAGATAAGTCAATGCCAGATAAATACACAATTTAAACAGTATAGGTCAAGGGGCTTGTCAGTATAGATTTTTAAGGGTCGGTAATATAAACATAAATAAATATGTTCTCAAAGAAGATTTAAAAACCAGGATGGAAAAGCAATGCAATTATGGGGACTTCAGAGAGCACTGTATTAGTCATTTCCAAAGGTTAGTAGTTCTCATAAAACGGATACTAGAGATCAGAGAACACAGGTTGCTTTGTCAGAACTACTATCATCCTAAGACTGTCAGAATAGGTGATAACATTGAGTGCAAGCTGTCAGTACAGATACAGAGCAATTCAGACTTTTTTCTCCCATGTCTCTCAGTAAATAATAAGCCTACCTTCTCCTCTTCTCCAGTCAACTTGCTCTTTGTCCATAGTGTAAGACCTATGGCCCATGCAGCCTGTCACATATACTCGAGACAGTGCTTATGTGTATGTTGCAGGAAGGCATTAGAGCAAGTGTGCAACCTGTATGACATCTTAACATACCTCTCAACCTTCTAGTGCAAGAAATCTGGACAAAGCCCGACAAAATGGGGAGGGGGAGTAAAGGCCCAAAATCAAGGACATATTTTAAATATTGCTCTTATAAATTTAGAAAGTTCCTGGAGTAACAGGGTTTGTTTTAACATACATTTTCTGAAGGATTTGATGTCTGAAACCCAAATGTATGTCATTATTTAGTCACTTCAATCCTTAGATCATCCTAGTGACTTTTCAGAAGACCACAAATTTTATGAGGAACAAACCAAAAATATGAACCAAAAATCTGGACATTCTGCGAAAATTTGTAAAGTTGGGAGGTATGTGTCTTAAGCATATGCTGTATGCCATATTCTGCATAATAACACAAGGCACCGACATGTACACATTACAGAAATTTCAACAGGACAGAAACTGCATAGCATAATACCCATATTTGGAATAAAATCTTCCAGCAAGAAAGAGAGCTGCATGATATTTTACACTTATTGATCTGAAAACTGTGGAAATTCCCAGCTTTAATTCTCATGTTATAACGGCATTAGTCAAATTGTGTATTTCAGTAATGTATTGCTAAAGGAAACATTTCATTGCTTCATACTCAAATGGAGTAGCATGTTTTTGGGAGGCATTTTGCCTCCTTTACAGATGACCATCGGCTGCTTCTAGTACTGCTGCTTGATTTCTGGATCTACTGGTCCATTTCATTGCCTTGGATTTGCTCAAATTACAAACCCGGTCCCGAGAAGTGATCAATGCATTTGAGGCAGCATCCTATGGCTGTTGAGGGAGTGTTTTAACCTATTTTCTCCTTACCTCTGCCTGTGCCCAGTTACACCTTGGTGGCGAGGCACGCAGTAGGCATCAGTGCTAAATCACCCCATATTTCTGCAATAAGTAACATCCTCAGAACTTCATGACATCTTCAAAGAGCACCACATGGCTGCTTCTCCTGTCCTTGCCAGTGTAGCCTAACCATGTGATTATGCCCTGCATCTTCCCATGGCAGGGATAGCCACCCAGTGGTATGCACCTTGGTGCTAGATGATTTTCACTGTTAAAGTGACACCCTGACCCCACGTGAAGAAAATGGGAAAAGACAATGTGAGTGGATGGATGTGCACCTTCCTCCTCACCCCCAGGATAGGCATATGAAGTGGTATGTTCTTTTTTTTTTTCAATAATAATTCTTTATTTTATTTTTTCCAAACAATTAATACAGTACTACCAACTACTTACAATATGTACATGAATGCTTCCAACAGTTACATAAAATCATTATAGAAGAAAAAAGAACTAGTAACTATATAAGACTTATCTCAATAAAATTCAACAGTTATTCAGTTTTTCCCGGAGAATAGAGGAATGGAACTTTAAGCTAATACAATGTTAAAGATTTGTTCCCATATTTTTGTATTGTTTACATTTTTCTTATGATCACTAATTAGAAATTTATGTGCTAGAATATGTTTGGTGGCTACTATCTTGAAATTTTTCCATGATGTCTGTAAAGGGTTCAACCAATTGGAAGCTATATATAATTTCATCAACAAAAAAATATTGACTAGTATAATTCTTTGGGTTCTTTCCAAGTTGGGTGGTGGAATATGCAACATCATAAATTCCCAGGAGAGTGTGGAATGTTGATATCCCATTTTTTGTAGTTGAAATTTCAAGGAATTCCAGAGTCTGAAAATACATTTACAACTCCAAAACATATGTAGGAGGTCGGCCATTTGATCTATACAATATGGGCATTTTGGTGAGTTGTTTGAGTTAAATTTGTGTAGAGTGAGACACGTATAATATGCGTTATTAAATATCATCAATTGGGTAAATAATAGCTTCTGAAGGGACACAGATTTTATGGTTAAGTGAATTGCTTTTAGTATTTTACTTTCTTCAATCGTCAACAATTTCTCTCTCCAGTATTTGGAAATTAATATTTGATTATTATATTTTATTTCTTTAATCAAACCATATGCTGCAGTTATATATTTACATTCCTGTGTAAGGGTTTGCCATAAGTTCAGACACATGTTTAAGTCTTCTTCTTTAATTATGTCATTCCCTTTACTAAGATAACTTATTGATAGGTCTTTTAATTGTCTTATTATAATTAGATACGATTTGGGGAGATTCAACTCTTCTAAAATATTGTGAGTTGGGATACCTAAAAAAGGATATAAATCAAATAGGGTTAAATTAATTATAAGTGGGCATTTCTTAAGGTCTATCAGCTGATTACCAATTTTCAGATTTGGATTTTTGTGAAATGGTTGAAGAATCATCATACTTTGCAAAAGATTTAATGAGTTAAAAAGATTTTATACTGAAACTATATATGTTTTGATATGTTCGAACACGAAGTACCCTTTAAGAGTATTTTTGTTTAAAAAAGGTAATGCCTTGCAGTTAATATCCAATTCCTTGACATGTTTATGATTAAGAACCAGCCATTTGGGAACCCATTTCGAGTTACACCCATCCGAGTTAATTATTCTTAAAAGTCTATTGGTGTTTATTATTAAATAATATGTTTTGAAATTAGGTAGATCCAACCCTCCCCTATTTTTTGGAGCCATCAATTTATCATACGATATCCTAACTTTTCTAGGTTCCCATAGAAATCTAGCTAGTTCTGTATGAAGCTGTTTGAAGAATTTTTTGGTGATTTGAACTTGTGATGCTCTAAAAATATATAGTAATCTAGGAAGTATATTCATTTTAATAACTGAAGTCTTCGCCATTATTGGTAATTTCAGATTATCCCATCTTTTCACGTCAGATACTATCTGCTCCCAAATAACCTTAACATTATTGAGATAAAAATCTCTGTTGTCTGTTGAGAAAACCACTCCTAAGTATTTTATTTTTTCTTCTGATTTTACCTGCCCTACTAATGGTAATAGTGAAAAAGGTGTAGGTGTCTTTAATGGGAATATCTTAGTTTTTTTTAAATTTAATTTATAATTGGAAATTTTCGCAAATTCTTCTACTGCCTTTATTATTTTATTAGTATCCGAAACAGGTGTTGTGCAATAAATACTCAAATCATCTGCAAAAGCAGCCATTGTGATCTTCATACCATAAATCCTTGGAGCATTATGATAAATATTTTGTTTAATGTGCAAAAATAGAGGTTCCAAATACAAATTGAATAACAAGGGAGATAAAGGACAGCCTTGACGGGTACCATTTTTAATTTGAATTCTTTTTGAAAGATTCCTGTTAATGACTAGATTTGTATAAGGATTGGTATATAATTTTTTTAAAGTTGCGGTATGTTAAAGCATGTTAAAATGTCAAATAAATATTCTAAGTTCACTCTGTTAAATTTTGTGCATCAATTATAAGTGCGTAAAGATTCTGTTTTTTATGGGTAGCATGGGAAATCATTGTATGCAGTGTTAATGTATTATCTATAGTTTGTCTGCTATTTATAAAACCGGCTTGTTCATCAGATATTATAGGGTTAATTACCATTTTCAACCTGTTAGCCAAAATTGATGTCATAATTTTCATATCTATGTTTAAAAGTGAAATGGGTCTATAATTATCCGGGTTTTGTCGATCAGTATTTTCTTTCGGTATGAGGATAGTTTTCGATGCATTAAAGTGTGGGTCAGTAATTTTATTGTTAATAATATAGTTAAAGACCACTGTGAGTATTTTCCCCAGAATATCGCTAAAAGTTTTATAAAATTCTGTAGTCAAACCATTTGGTCCCGGAGCTTTGTATGGCTTCAATTTCTTGATAACATCAGTTATTTCCTCTGAAGAAATAGGTTTAATTAGGTTCATATGAAGCTCATCATTAATCTTTGGAAATATAATTTTCTGAAGAAAGTCATTATTATTCTTATTTGGATTTACATCCTGTTGTTCACCATATAGTTCTGAAAATATTAGTTCAAAAACCTTTATAATCTCTTCCGTATTGGTGTATGTTTTATTGTTAAAGTATATTTCAGGGATTTGGGAAGGTGACTTCGATTGATTAATAATACGTGCTAGTGCTTTTGACGGGGTCTGTATGTGATTCGTATATTTTACCAGCATTTTTTGTTCATGGAATGATAATTTACTGTTTTGTAATATAAAAAGTTTCTTCTGACAATTTAATAATTCTGTTTCGGTTTGTTTACTATAATTTCTAATTAATTCCTGATCTAATAATTTAATTTTTGATTCCAAGTCATACATTTCTTTCACTTGTAATTTCTTGTAGAAAGTAGCTTTTTGGATAAACATTCCTCTAATTTGCGCTTTGGTAGTTGCCCATTCTATGTCTGACGGATGTCGGTGTTCTAATAGATTATTTAATAATTGATTAAAAAACTCCTGAGCTTCTTTTAATACATCCTCTTTATGTAATAGATATGGATTTAATGTCCAATTATAACCCCTAACATGCAATTTATGACAAGTATCTTTCTTAAAGGTTAATGTGATCCTGGAGTGATCCAACAAATAACGAGATTGTATGTATATATAGGGATCAAAACACATTAGTGTATCTGATATTAAAAAAAAAATCGATCCTGGACCACATTTTATGACAGCTCGAATAAAATGTGAAGTTATTTGGATTCATTTGGTCCTTATTATATTTAAATGGATCATAAAGTTTAAAATCTGCTTTAAGTTCCTGCAGTGCTATCACTGCCTGATTACTATAAGATCTATGGGAACTTATTTTATCTAATTTAGGGTCTTGGTATGCATTCCAGTCACCTCCAATTATTATATAATAATTGTTATATTGGTTTAAAATAAAGTAAAGTGATGCTATGAAGGTTTGCTGATTAGTACATGGGGCATATATATTAAGAAGAATCACCGGTTTATCGTAAAATTTTGTTATAAAAATTACATAGCACCATCTTCCTTCTTTATCCATTTTAAAATCTAAAATCATCTCTTGGAACTGAGTTTTGATGATTATTGCTACACCTGCACTATTAGTTGTCCCTTCTGAAGCTATTACCTCCCTGATCCATTTTTTATTTTTAATGGCCGTCCATTGATCATTAACCAAGTGAGTTTCTTGTAAGAAAATAAATGGTGCTTTTGACTGAAGAAGTAAATGAAAAAATAGTTTCCTTTTTATGAAGTGGTATGTTCAATAGCCAGTTTCCACTGTCATGACTGCATGCCAGTGCTCAGCATATGCATTCTGGGTAGACTTTGCAGCTGGAGATGTGACTGTGTGGTATACCCTTATGCAAAACAGCATTTAATACATATACTCAGATTTACATCCCTTGTTACCATATGCTCTTCCATATGTGTATTTCAGGTAGATGCTGTAGCAAGAAAGTGGAATGCATTATGTTCTGACCATGTGTAACTTTGCATTCTGTGCACGTATTTAACTATATTAGAGTAGAAATCATGTGAGCAGTTTTTCAGACAAAATGCCATACAGCAAAGAGATTGCAGGGCAACTCTCTGCATGCCAACACACTGAAGAGTGTTTGAAGATGGTCAAGAGAGTATACCATTACCAAATGTGCTACAAAATTTAACTAGCTTTGTAGTTGAGCAACTAAACAAAATTATAGACCACCATAAATAATCAAAAGCATTTTATTTTTTTTCCTCCCAAAACACTCCCCTCTCCCATTTCATTCCCTATTTCTTTTCTTTCTTTCTTCTTTAACAACCTCTTTAGCAAAATTATATATGTTCTGTCTTTCTCTCTTGACTTTTCATCTACCCTATCTATACAACTTTTCCCATTCCATCCTGATTTCTTACCTTTCACCTTTACTTCATCCTATCTGCCCAATACCTAACTGCGCTACCATCCCGCTATTTTTTCCACTTTACTGCTGCACTCTCTCTTTTTCCTTCTCTTCTACATTTATTGTGCAATCTGATCCTAACTACATTATCACCAATACTATTCTATATATATATATATATATATATATATATATATATATATATGCATATATATATATATATATATATATGCTGTAGGTGGATTGGATACTCTAAATTGGCCCCTGGCAACTCGACACTGTAAAACTCCACTGCCAATTGTGAGCAGACAAGTGATCCGCTGTGGCGACCCCTAACCGGGAAAAACCGAAAGAAGAAGATATATATATATATATATATATATATATATATATATATATATATATATATATATAATGTAATTGCTAATCATGACATATTGTGCCTTGTTTTTATTTATATTCTATGCATGTAGCAAATTCTGTAATTATTGTTTAAATGCCTGTAGCTACTACTTAATCCTACTTAGCTCACACTGTTTCAATTGCTTTCATCTCTCATTATGTACATCTTATTTTACTGGAGCTTTTCTTCCTGGGACTCCACTGAAAATGGGTTTCTGACCCAGTGGACTTTCCAGCTCAACAAATGTCAAATAAATAAATAAATGAAAAATAAATAAATATATCTGAAGTGTATGGCAGGATAGCAACACCACACAAAGACAATTAAGAAAGGACAGGTGCAGTGCATTTATAGAGGCTGCAGTGCATTTATGGAGGCTGTAGTGGGAGGGTGTGGCTGTGTGCATGTGTGTATGTGTGCGTGTGCATGCACGTGCTCAGGTGTGTGAATGCATATGCAGTGGACATGCCAAACACATGGGAATGTACTAAGAGCTGGTAGAACAGTTTAGTGAAGGCGGGGTTTGGCATAATGGTTAAGGTGTTTGGTTTGCAGACACAAGGTGCAGGGTTTAATTCTCACAGGGAGTAATTGGCTAGGCTTAAAATGGCCCCCCAAGGGTAGTTGACCTAGTACTGATCTATGAACCTATGTTCTCTATGGTTTTCAGCTCACAAGTTAGTTGTTTGTTGCTAGGAGTGGTAATCCTTCCATGTATGCATCACCATCTGAAAGGTGATAGGGAAATTGTTTGTTGTGGTCTACCTTAACCCTGTGTGAATGCAGCACAATCACTTGCATTTGATTTTTGTGGAAAATATTATTAGACTGGCATTTTTATTACCCAAAAAGTATCCCTCAGCCATACATGTAACATTGGATAATGTATTAGAACACTTGCAAGCATCCCTAATAGTGTTTGCTGGCATACAGAAATCCAGCAGCCTGTATGGCAGCAGGCATCATATGGTGATTGTCAGACAGCAGTTGCTGCTTTTGACAGAGATCACATATGACAGACTGTTTGTAAGAGAGGTGAGCTAGTACAAGCTGAGCTATCTCATATGGTGCAGTGTGTTATGTGTCACAAATAATGAAAGCACTTCAGACAGTAGAAGCAAGGATACTGAACCATGTACGTGATGATTCCTTAGTTTACGTGCTACTTTTTGTGTTACTGAGGAAGATGTGGGTGGCCGTGAAGAGATAATGGCATGGAACATTTATAACATGTACTAGGAATGTACTTTCATGTTCCATGGCTCATACTAGCTCCAAATAGTAGCTCCTGTAATACCAAGATGTAATAAAGCTGAGAATGGACTGCTCCCAGGAAGGTGCTGAAGGTGCAGTCAGTAGGCTGCAGGTAATGTAGAAACATTATGGGGCTCAGAATTATGTGAAATGGGAATAAGACAGGTGTGGGGGGAAATACAGAGGAACGGGGTTCAAAAGAGATGCCAATTCTGCTTATATGCTTCAGGGAGAAAATACAAACTAGGGAAGAAGGAGAGGTGACACATCTTAGTTTTCAAGAGAAGAAACCAGACTACAAATGGATAGAAATCTGTATTAGACGTGGCAAAATTACACACAAAATGCAAAAAATAGTCAGCAAAGGATACTGAACAATCAAGCCTAAAAGTTAATAAAGAACTTGAAACAGCTGACGTCTTAAGTGAATGTTATTTGTGATACAAATGTAGGAGACAGCAAATTAAATGGAAATACCTGAATCTAAAATACAATTACTATTTTGTGTACAGGCAAAATTAGTGGAGTATAACAAGCTGATTGGCTGTAAACAGGTGTGTGTGTGTGTGTGTGTGTGTGTGTGTGTGTGTGTGTGTGTGTGTGTGTGTGTGTGTATATATATATATATATATATGTTGGTTGAATATTTATTTATTTATTTATTTAAGTTTGATGACCAGGGAAGTCCACTGGGCCAAGAAGACCCTGTTTTCAGTGGAGGCCTGGGGAGAAAAGCTCCACAATAATTGCAAGTTACATTTCACATGTTACAAAAGGACATAGTGCATACAGCTAATTAAACATTTACAGATAAGCTCCATGATACTTGCAATTGGCTTGTCACAATGTTACAAAAATGAAAAGACATAATTCAATACAGAAATTTCAACATTTACATAAAATGAATATTTTTGTTATAAACTCAGTTGTAGGTTTAACATTTCAAAATATATAGCTACTAGCCATTAGTAGGTTAGGAAAATATTATGCATGGAGAGGGTAATAGTATATTTGAGATTGGAGAGTATAGTACAATACATATTAGAGAGAAAATTAGTTTTTAGTAGGGGAGGGATTGTTTTGGGTGGGTTGAAGTAATAGTAGAGGTAGTTGGATGAGTCAGTGGCAAGCTGGAATGGGGGGAGGGGTTTAAGTTGGAGCATAGCAACAGCATTCCCATTTGGAAGAAAGATGACAGAGTAGCTGAGATTTTAAATTTGTGTGGTTAGGTAGGTATATAAAATAAAATGATAAAAAGGAAAAAAAAAAATGTATCAATATCTAAAGATTTGTATTTTGTTTGTTTTGATGAACTACAGTGTTTTCCTACAAAACAATTGAATATCCCATAAACAGAATTAGCAGGGGAGTGATCATCCCCTAGTATGGACAGTCACTATGTAACGTCACTCCTATTTGAGTAATTATGCTTACTACAGCAATTGGTTTGGAGGATTGAGGAGCTCTAGATGTGCAGGGTTTGATTCCCACAGCCTCCATTGCCTAACTACGTGTCTAAGCCACTTAACCAGACAACACTCTTGGGCTGTGTATGAAAAGGGTCTGTACAGATCAATGCTCTACCCCAGGAAACAAATACAAATAAAGGTAACCAAGGAATCATGACATGAAGTCAAGAGTGTGACAACTCTGTATACGCTCTTATGCTGCTTGCCACAGAAAGAATTACTTTGATTCACTGAAGTGGAAATAGTCATTAATATATGCATTATTATTATGATTCAAAACAAGTGCCATACCAGTGTACCTACACAAATGTTACAATATATATATATATATATATATATATATATATATATATATATATATATATATATATAAATTCATCTTTACTGAATATATAGCTAGTAAAAGGACTTCCCTAACAAAAATTAGATATTACAATGTAAACTTTTCTTTTTCAAATAATCTTCCATTTTAACCTATAAGAAAAGAAAGAGACAACAATGTTCAAGATGGGACATGTTTACATTATTTATTTATTTAATGTATTTATTTTGCTCACCGTTCCGTTTTATTATGGAACTTACTTTTTAGAATAATGAGGAATAACAAGAAAACTGCATTAAGAACTTTTGCTCCTTATAAAACAAAAGTTTGTAGCTAGCATCTGAACAACTGTCAGGTTTTTAATACATTTGCTTTATGCTGCCTTTATCTTGTTTGCTAGATTGATTCAAGAGGAAAAAGCAATAACACAGGTCTAAAACTAAATACCTCAGGTATCATGCTGTTGAGTAAGATATGCACTTTGTCTTCCAAATGAATCTCAATATACCTCAGGGTGCAAATGTTTTCAATCTGTACATTCTTTACTTTATGCAGCAAGCTTTCAACACACCCTGTAAGTTTAATGTAATAGGTTCACAGCTACAACTATTAGCCCAGGGGATCTATTTAAGTCTGAAAATATCACATATTATTTGTAAATCTAAATCACAAGTAAAACTGTAATGTTGTTTCAAGTTTCCTGTGTAAGACATTTGGCAAATGAACACATTATCGGCCTACAAATTATGAGACATTTGAGGGATTAAAATTTTGCCAGTGGATTTTCAAAACATTGAATTGATTACATAAATATAAATGGCATAAAATGTTTTTGCCCATTTGTCATGCATTTATGGTTTGCTATGACAAAAGCTAGATTTTAAATGTACTTTAATAAGTGATTTAATACCTTTTAGCATGAGAACACAGACTCACAGTTATCATCACCTCTCAATAATCACCTTCTAAAAGGGACAGAAGGAACATAATGTTTCTCCAGGGCAGCACAAATTTAAGTAGTGAAAATATAAAAAAAAAAATTACATTAAGAAAGCACCAGATTATGATGCAGACTTGGTAAGGTAACAGTCAAGTGAAATAAATGTTAAGCAGGTGGGAGCTTAGATGAGATGCTTAGCTGTTGAAACGTACGTGCAGTGCACTTTGATCTGCATGGACACTTAGATTTGATGGACACCATCTTATTATCCTCTCGGCTCAGTGTATGGAGCATACTATAACTCTGTAACACAATCTACAAAGAAAACAGCTTAAAAATTAACTACAAAGCACTTTGGAAGGGGATTAGTGAAGCAGAGACTTGGAACATAAATGTACCTGTGCAGAAGTTGTACTTTTTGTGAATTATATTAAAGTAAAATACATAATTCCTGCTGTACTGCTTGTAAAATGATGTAGAACGGTTATGTCTAACCTGGGAGAAATAATCAAATGGCTACTGAAAGAGGCTATTAAAAACAATCTGTGACAGCAGGAAAAGATCCCTTACCAGCACCAATCATTTACTATTCCTGATAGACTAGTAGTAGCGCTCACTTAAACAATATTTGATATTTTCTAGATTCACTGCCATTTATAAGTATTAATTAATGTCTACCAAGTTTGGATGACTAGAAAGGTGGCATTCATAATAGTTTCCTTGTACGTGGTTATTATAATTCTAACTTTCACTACATATGTTTTCAGAAAATGGCACTCAAAAACATGAGCTGGTTAGTTAAAATGGATATTACAATGGACATTTTCAATTAACAAACGAAATATGATAGCCTAATTTTTGAGTTGATTTTTCACTTTTCAAATATATTTATTGCAATAATTGCCCAAAGCAATAAGGTGTCACAACATTGTCTATCTGTGCAGCTTCACAAAAGGCTAATGCCACCTATAGCTATATGAGTCAGTCGTTGACTTACAACTGCACTTTGGCCATGTTTGAGTGCTTTCAGTGAAAGTGACTGTTCTTCAGAAGGAAATTTAGTGCTCAAGGAACTCCCACACTCCATGGCTGCTATCCTACGGAATTCTATTCCTTTGAAACTGAATACAGGAATTATCAAGAGGGTTAAGGATGTCTCTGGCCCCAACAGATTCAAAGGTGGCAAAATGCAAGAAGCATATCATCCAGCGGGAGAAGAAAACATCACACTGTTCAGAAAGTGCTGATTCAGCTTAAGGATAACACCACAGACATTAAGTAGAATTTACAACAGCTTAAAAACATGGCTTGTAAGAAAAATAATTTGACTTATGAAGGCTTGAAGGGAGCATGGTCAGGAGTTGTTTGTAATACGGCAAACATTATTTTGGTATCCTGCTGTAGACACACCTCAAGCGATATACAGTTATACATGGCACATCATGTCCTTCCCAAAGGGATACAGGTCTATTGCATAAAAACCTAGTCTGTTGTCTGCTGTTAATTAATCTTTACCAAAAGATACAGTCAGCTGAAATGCACACATAGGAAAAGGAAGCAGTCTGGCTTAATGATAAAAGTGCATGTTTATCTGTTTTATGACCACTGCAATACAATGACAGGAGAGAAAAGTTATCTTTTGGGGAGTCACTTTCTTCAGCGGTGGTTATCCCTGCAGCTCTGTTGGTGATCTTTGCTGAAAATACTATGAGCTATTATATCCATGAATATTCTTTAGGACGAGGCATGAAAGCTACTTTAGAATATCAGATGGAGACAGAATTAACAAGAGAGAAATATTTTTAAATGAAAAGGAGGGAGCCCCCTCATTAATGCCAGAGACTCATAAAGAAGATGTAAAAAAGGATGTTAAGGCACAACTAATTATCTTCACATACTTGTAGGACTGAATTTCTGCTTTGATGCCCTGATAATGCAGGGTTTGATTCCCACAGCCTCCACTGCCTAACTACTGACTGGTGGCTCTTAGAGACCTTTCTGGTGTCTTTACACTGTGCATTGAATTTTGCTGAGAATCATTTATTTCATTAGCTTTATGTTCCATTTTAGTATAACTGTAGCATAGTACACTTTGATGTAGTGCTGCTGAAGCAGGGAATGAAAGGAATAGTCCAAAGCTGCATGCATTAGGTTGAATAAAGGATGGCAGTATACTGCTTTTTTAGACTGTGTGTTTTATTGCATTAGGCTGTAGAGATTTTTCTAGTTTAGAAGTTTAGATATACAAGCCCCATATTTTTGGGGTGAGGTTTTATTAAGGGGCTGGTGTTTAATGACGTACTTACTTTTGTCAGCAAGAACTTGAACTTTTGTTAAGTTTCATAGAGTGAGACAGGTTTGGTGGGCTATAGCAGTTTTATTGATTTTCCATACTTTCCAGGCTATGTCTCTTTGTCTAATGAGTTGCTTTGTTTTGTAGGTTAGCCATGGAGTTGGGCTGGATTTCACTCTTCCTTCTGATTGGGCAGGATTTGACCCTTCTTTCTGATTGGGGCATGGGTTAAGGATAGATTGGAAGGTGTGATTTCAATGGTTGATGGCAACATACAAATGTGATCAATGTATACCCTAAGATTCAATATCTTAAACTTGGGTGTTGATACTTCAAAATATCACAGTGTTTGGACATATTATATGCTCGTTAATATTTACTAATAAACTGTTGTCAGAAAGGATCTCATAGTCCTAGTCGTTAAAACGGACACCCTCTTTATAGACACTACATTTCTTCCCTCATCTGTTCCCTTTTCTAAGTTAAATTGCATTTATCACTGCTTGCCAACATCTTCAGTACTCCTTTTTTTTCCTTTGGACATAGTCCATGTCACAGTGTACCCAAATGCAGAATTTCCATATCACCCCAGCTTTCTTCCCAAGAGCCCTGCCTCGTGTTTTCTCAAACCCTTCCATATCTGTGTTGCCCAGTACAACTGTGACATCACCAGGTAGGTCTGCTTTACTTCTTTATCTCTTCATGTAGCTTCCTTTACAAAATGTGTATACACTGCCAGACAAGAGGAGAAAACGCATAATGTTTGAGCAGACATGAGAATGGAAGTGACTCAGTACATCAACAGCAATAATGAATTTGATTTTTGTGTATGACAGAGTATAATAAATGGTTATAAAACAATGCTTCTTAATTTAATTGAACAATGTGAACAACTGTAATACAGGGGAATGTAAGGGCCACAATGGAGGATGTTTCATAATGTCCAGTACTTTAGGAGTTATGCTTCCCCAACCTTTTTTGATTTTATAACTGCAGGTGGACTATGAATATATTCATATTAGTTGGTCTCAATGCCTAATCACTCTATAAAGTTCTCCATAACCTTTTCCTCATTCATCTGATTATCCCCCTATCCAGAGATATTGTTATTCTGTTTCCCATTTAACAATTAGTTGGTCCATTGCCACTGACATTTTCTTTGCATTAATTCCTTATAAATGTCCCTAGCTCTCTTCCTCTTAATCCATTCCAGTTTCATGACCATGCCTCACCCCTAGATTATGCCTACCTGTTTTGCCCTTATCAAGTGCCACCGTGTTTCAATGATTCTTCTTAATCTCCTGCAGTCCCTCTAGTCTTTGCTTTACAACATGCTACTTTTATCTCAGATCTGTGTGTATATTCGGCATCCCCCTTCTGGCTTATTTGATGTGCTGTCCTTATTCCTTTTCATCTATCTCTCTCTCTCTCTCTTTTTACCATATCCCATGCACGTTCTTCTAGCAAGATTCTCCACATCCATATTTGTCCCTCCCTCCAAGTGCAGTACACCTACTCTTAATGAATTTTCCTCTTTTATATCTCTTTCAGCAATTTGAAAGAGCATGTAACTTCTGGATTCTTCACGCCTTCAGCTTCCACATACATCTAGTTACACTGCCATATTGTCTGCTCTTTAGATCTATAATGATGCTACACTTTAAATGCCACCCAATATTTCAAAAAAAAAAAAAAAGACAGGTTCCAGCCTCCTTTCCCCCTACATGTTCTTGTACTTTAACTGCTCATCCACTAATGTTTTCCTTGCCATATACCTTTCTCATGCCTTTCCTACCATTCCTGTTAACATCTTTACTATGGATCACTCTGCCATAAGCACATAGTTATAATGTCTTCTAAGAGTTTTGCATTTCAGGAACCTGTCCTCTAAATTACCTTTCATGTTTCTATCCCTTTCGTGTTTTAGGGTCCTTTTAAACCCAACTGCCCTCATTTTCCTTTTTTATTGGAAACAATTTCTTCTAGCAGTTTCTATGCCAGTACCATTTTTATTCATACCCACATGTAAATGCCAGACAAAAACATGCTCCTCACCTTATTCTCCTTAAGGACTTCACATACTAGGCAACTTTTTCTTTAGTCTTCTGTCCTCTACATTAATTCCTAACTCATCCATTTTTCTGAGATGGTACCTAGTACAATTTCTTTCATGCTAGTGTGATTTGACTACCAACATTTCATCAATCTACAGGCACAGGATACCTTTCTTTTCCAACCTTCATTAAGAAATAAGTTCTATTTTGTATATGTCCACTTGTTATGAACATATATTTCAATTATTTGAGTATCTTTTCCACAGTATAACTCACCAACTACTCTGCTAGTAACAAAACCATCCAAAAACAACAATGGCATATATTTGATTCCATCAAGTGCATCTTCTTCTTTCAGCTGCTCCCGTCAGAGGTCGGCACAGCAGATCAACTGTTTCAATTTCTTTCTGTCCTCTGCATCTTGCTCTGTCACACCAATCACCTGCATGTCCTCTCTCACCACATCCATAAACCTTATCTTAGGCCTTCCTCTTTTCCTGTTACCTGGCAGCTTCATCCTTAGCATCTTTTTTCCAATATACTCAGCATCCCTCCTCAGCACATGTCCAAACCAACGTAATCTTGCCTCTCTGGCTTTGTCTCCAAACCTTCCAACCTGGGCTGACCCTCTAATATACTTATTCCTAATCCTGTCCATCCTCGTCACACCCAGTGCAAGTCTTAACATCTTCATCTCTGCCACGTCAAGCTCTGACTCCTGCCTTTTTGTCAATGCCACTGTTTCCAGCCCATATAACATAGCTGGTCTCACTACCCTCTTGTAGACCTTCCCTTTCACTCTTACTGGTACTCGTCTGTCACAAATCACTCCTGACACTCTTCTCCACCCACTCCATCCTGCCTGTACTCTCTTCTTCACCTCTCTTCCACACTCACCATTACTCTGAACTGTTGATCCCAAGTATTAAAACTCATCCACCTTCACCACCTCTACTCCCTGCATCATCAGCATTCCTCTATCCTCCCTCTCATTCACACACATATATTCTGTCTTAGTCCTGCTGACCTTAATTTCTCTTCTCTCTAGAGCATATCTCCACCTCTCCAGGGTCTCCTCCACCTGTTCCCTACTCTCACTACAGATCACAATGTCATCTGCAAACATCATAGTCCACGGGGACTTCTGTCTGATCTCATCTGTCAACCTGTCCATCACCACTGCAAATAAGAAAGGGGTCAGAGCTGATCCTTGATGTAATCCCATCTCCACCTTAAACACATCCATCATTCCCACTGCAGACCTCACTGCTGTCACACTACCCTCGTACATATCCTGTACCACTCTTACATACTTCTCTGACACTCCCGACTTCCTCATATAATACTACAAATCCTCTCTAGGCACCCTGTCATATGCTTTCTCTAAATCAATGCAACTCCTTCTGACCTTCTCTGTACTTCTCCATCAACACTCTCAGAGCAAACATTGCATCTGTAGTCCTCTTTCCCGGCATGAAACCATACTGCTGATCACTAATCATCACCTCCCTTCGTAACCTAGCTTCCACTACTCTTTCCCATAACTTCATGCTGTGACTGATCAGTTTAATCCCTCTGTAGTTACTAAAGCTCTGCACATCACCCTTAATGTTAAAAATCGGTACCAAAACACTTTTTCTCCATTCCTCAGGCATCCTCTCACTTTCCAAGATTTCATTAAACAATCTATTTAAAAACTCCACTGCCATTTCACCTAAACACCTCCATGCTTCCACAGGTATGTCATCTGGACCAATAGCCTTTTCATTCTTCATCCTCTTCATAGCTATCCTTACTTCCTCCTTGCTAATCCACTGCACTTCATGATTCACTATCCGCACATCATCCAACCTTCTCTCACTCTCATTCTCTTCATTCATCAACCCCTCAAAGTACTCTTTCCATCTGCTCAACACACTCTCCTCGCTTGTGAGTATGTTTCCCTCATTATCCTTTATCACCCTTACCTGCTGCACATCTTTACTATCTCAGTCTCTCTGTCTAGCTAATTGGTACAGGTCCTTTTCTCCCTCCTTAGTATCCAAACTTTTATACAACTCTTTATACGGCTTATCCTTAGCCTTCGCCACCTCTCTCTCTGCCATGCACCTCATCTCCTTATACTCTTGTCTACTTTCTTCATCTCTTTGACAATCCCACTTCTTCTTCGCCAACCTCTTTCTCTGTATACTCTCCTGTACTTCTTCATTCCATCACCAGGTCACACCAAGCACCTTTCTAGCCATCTCTCTTACTAGCTCTGCTGTAGTTACCCAGCTATTCGGTAACTCTTCACTGCCACCCAGTGCCTGTCTTAACTCTTCCCTGAACATCGCCTCACAATTACCCTTTTTCAATTTCCACCATTTGACCCTTGGTGCTGCCCTCACACTCATCCTCTTCTTGATCACCAATGTCATCCTACAAACCACCATCCTATGCTGTCTAACTACACTTTCCCCTGCCACCACTTTACAGTCTCCAATCGCCTTCAAACTGGCCCTCCTACATAAGATATAATCCACCTTTGTGCATCTTCCTCCACTCTTGTATGTCACCCTATGCTCCTCCCTCTTGTTAAAATACATATTCATCACAGCCATGTCCATCCTTTTCACAAAATCCACTACCACCAAGTGCATGATAAAAAAAAACATACAAATCCAATAACACTCAATATAGCCCAGGATAAATAAATCCACAATACTTTATTTAGCCCTTTATTTATATTTATAATTATACTACATCAGAATGAATAACACAGAACTGATATTCTTTCAAAATTTTTAACCAATAATCATCACACAGTCAAAATCCCCCAATCATTTATCTGACATTTGAGCTGCTTATATTTTAAAAATTTACTGTCTGACAGATTTTCATTTAAATCTGGTTTCTTATAGGATTCCATTTTAGTTGCCAGTACAATTTCTTAATTAATATGAGATTTTAGCAATCTTCCCTCATTACTGACGATAAAAATAAGAACTTCCAAATCCAAACATACTACATTATGTAATTTGGTGGTGGCAACGACAGCCACTATAGCACCGACAGTTGCAAACTTGGTTTTATGTCAGTGGGAGAAGGAATGTGTTTTTATTTCAATATATCATGAATACATGCAGTTTTATGAATGCTGCCAGGATTATATACTTATCCCCTGAAACACAAGCATTGTTAAGTTAAAAGAGTTTTTTACATATATATATATAGAAAGCGAAATAAACAGATAAATATAGATATGATAGATATGTATCTATCTATATAGAGAAAGAGATGTACATTTATATATATATATATATATATATATATATGTGTATATGTATATAGAGAGAGATAAACAGATAAATATAAATAGATATGACATGATAGATATATATCTATCTATAGAGAGAGAGAGATTTATTTTTCTTACTATGGATGATCAAGGTTACTAACTTCTTCATTCTAGCAGTGTCTTAGTCTTGTTTTGTAGAACCTTGTCCTAGCAACTCTCTTCTCATGACTGTTTGTTCATTTATGTTCCTTTCCTTCTACTTTTTCACTTTTCCCTCAGACTAAGATTGTGCCATTTACTTTGGAAAACATTCAGTTCCACTCCATTAACTTTTTTGTCCACAGTTATTCTGCATTATTGCCTTAATTACAACAACAAGCTTCCATTTGCCTTTGAAATATGTGCTGCAATGGCTTCTCTTCTTCTCCTGTGTATGTTACATTACTCCTACTGGGGAGTTTGGAATGGATCGTTTCTCTTCGGTTCCTCTCACATACTTGCACACTTTGTTATAGTATTTCTCCAGTGATGAATGCTAACCATCAATCCTCCCTCTGGATCCATTGTACAAATAACCATCAAGGGTTTTGTGGTTAAGTCCCTAACCTTGTACCCTGATGGCTAACTTAAGCACCCACAACAATGCTGCATCATTTTATTCCTTCCTGTATTGTGGATGTACTACCACACACATGTATATGAGAGCTAACATGAAAGGCATGGAACGCCAGTCAGCAATCCTTGACCCTATAGCCACTGTGTTCATGCATGCTACTGCTTTTTTGGGAGCAATTTGTTTAGTGAGGGAAACCATTTCCCTCCCCCTAGGATGGGCCACCCAGCATGAACAGCTCAGTCCCATCACCCACTGCCCAACTCTTCCAGTGCATGAGCTACCAGCTGAAATCTGTTCATCTGGGTCCTAGTGCTTCACCCTTTTTTTTACAAGAGAGTTGGATAGTTGGATATATGTCAGCGCATATCAGCTTCACTGTACCTAACTCTGTCTCTGATGAAAAACTTGCAACTGCTGTTTTCCCACAATAGCTCTAACTTTCTTTTTTTTCTTTTCTTTATGATAACTTGTAGCCAATATAATCCTTTTTCCTAATATACTATCTTTTTAGTCTCGCTAATTACCTTTTTAGCACATCACATGCTCTGTACCTTGCTTTGTTGTCTTGCCATCTCTGTTGGCAGGACATTTACAGGTTGTCCCTGGCTATAATATTGCTGAATGTTTAATGCACATAGCTTTAAGCTTGTTTATTGTGTTCACTGCTGCTTTTCTCTTGTATCCACTAAAGTTTCCTCCTTTTCTGTCCTTGTTTATTTGCTTATTGTTGTCACCTCTCCTAGACTACTAGAGGACCACCACCTGAGTCATAAGATTTAGCATATCCTCATATTGAACCCCCACCCCCAAGAATCTGAAACCGGTCTTTTCATCCCTTTATTTCCTCATGTCTTATACTTTTGCTTCCATACTAGTCTGTATGTTTGTTCTTCCCAGGACACCATCCATTCCTATGTTGTTTTCTTTGAAATGTGAATGTTTTATAAGCCTATAAGCTATTGATTTTTTTGTCCCTTCCCCTTGCCTCTGCTTTAGTACTGACAGACCAGCCTTTAGTTTTTCTTTCTTTCTCTATGATGCCTGCTTGCTCATTTTCTGAACCATTTTTCTGACTGTCCTACCTCATTCTATCTAGCTTTCACTCTCCCCTAAAGATGTGTACATTCTTTCTATGACTCTTTTTGCTATCCCCTCTGTCATCTGCATTCTTCTAATTCTACTTCATAGCATCATCTTCTCTTAGGTACCAACATTAGTGTCTCCTTTTTATTAACCAAGTGATCTGGTACACCTGTTTTTATTCCTGCATTTTACGCCTAGGGGTATAATCTGATTTGCAGACCTCTTTCTCTGTTATTCTTGCCACTATATTCACTCCTTCAAACACACCCCCCCCCCAGTTCTGTGGCCAAGAGTTTTGAGCCTAATGTTCCAAATAATGCCTTAGACATTGTATCTTGCTTCCACTGTAAACTTCACTGCAATACATGGATTGTGCCAGACAATTATCAGGCTGTCTGGAAAGCTATTTTTATTACTTTTTTCCTGCACTCTGCCTACCAATTAATGAGCCTTCTAAGTGCCTAGTTTTACACAGGCCCATTTATACCCTGGAAGTGAAGAACATCTTCCAATCTGCCAGTGCAGGAACTGGCACATGGGTGGGGGGGGTCATCATCCAGGCAGACCTGTGCTCGCTTGCCACCATCCTGGCAATGGTATCATTCCATAGTAGTGGACAGACCACTTCTGCTGATGTGCACACCTACTGGGGCTGTCAATGCTTCCCCATGTCAATTTATGCAAGCTACTTCACATGTGGGACAAAAACCTCCATCACTGGGTTAGGAAGCCAACGTGTATGGCCCCTCATTTTACTGGCTCCTTTCTGTATCCTGGGACATCTGTCCGACAGCACCAGAGCAATAGGCAGCTAATAGACCACTCCCTCCCTCACCCCCCCCCCCAAGATAGGCACTACCTGTCCTCCCTAGTGGCACCATCAGTCACCCAGCTGATAACTGAATCTGGGTCACCTGGTAACAGTTAAGGCTTTATCTCTCTGCATCATTCAAGCTGGATAGGCTCACTGGAAAGCTGATCCAGCCCAGTTTGACCAACTTAATCCTTTATGAGTCAAACGGCCTTCATGGTAGCATAAAGATTAAACAAATATCAGGTACAATTCTCATTTGATGAGCTCCAATAAATTCTGACCTTTTTCTACACATTGCTTTTAGTAACACATTTTCCTCTGCATAAATGAAATTTATATTAAGATACCTGCAGTTCAGCCATAAACAGTATGTCCTGTTGTAAGAATACCTGAAACATGAGAAAGCCACTGTGCTATTAGCATAGCCAAAAATGACAACCTATCAGAAGTTCTAGACTTGATACTAAGAGTTCTAGAACTCCAAAAATTAATTGAAAGTATTCTAAAATAGCACTGAAGTGTGAAACTCACTGTTATACATTAAAAATGTTTTTTTTTTTGTTTGTTTTCTTACAGGGGAGAGGCAAACCTACCTGCACTCCCTCAACACCTCTACTGCTTAGATTCTGTAAACAAAACAATCACTGAAATAAGCAATTTCTAACTTTGCATATATTTCACTCATATTAGCACTTAGATTTTTGCAGTTCTGTGGATCATCCTTAAACATACAATAGGAACACTTACTAATAAATATATTCTGCAACTACAGTTAGAGCCAGCATTGAAGGTCTGCATTTTGCTCCACAGTATTAAAGCTGTATATTCTATTCACTTATGGTATAATTACTTGACAATATTACCAACACTGCCAGTTTAGTGTGCCAGAAAGAATAGAAAGGGATAACTTGCTTTCCTTCTGTATTGTTTCATGATGGAAATGTTTAGTATTATGTTCCATGGTAAGGCTTACTAATCTGTAGAATAAAATAATGGCACTGCTAATGTCTGTAGTACTAAGGTGAACTTACTAGCAAGATATGCGTGCAACTCGTCCTAAGGAAACCTTTCAAAATCAAGATTATTTGCTTCCTTTCATCACAGGTGATGCTTCTGTATCTCAGAAAAAGTTCATCAGTGGTTAACCATGCAAATAAAAAGTTATTATAGTGGGATCAGTATATGAAAGGGAATGACATTGATTATGAATATAGGGTGGTGGCAGTCGTTTTAGATCAGCAAGCATAAAACACGCTTCATATCATTCGACATCTCTGTGCCTCAGGTACGCATAGAGAGATGCAAGTTCTGCCATACCAAACCCTCTTTACAGTTTCTGGTGATACTGATAGAATCATTTTCTTTTAACTATAGCTCAAGTACCTCATTTATGAAGAAATATCATTACATTCAATAAGCAATATATTAAACATGGCATAGCTCAGATGTAGAAACACATCTCACAGTACACTATATATCCTCCATTAGATTCATGAAGATGTGCATCTGGTACATTCTGTAATGCTTCTTATAATCTATGGGGTATGTTGCTCAATGCAGAGGTACTCCTTGGTTGCACGGTTTCAAGCCAGTGTTTTACAATTGTTTTTATACTTGTAGAAACAGCAATGTTTAAAAAGTGTAAGATGTAAAGAAGATTCTTTTGACTTATCATCATACTCATAAGCCTAAATTGAACAAATCCTTTAAAGAAATAAAAAGACAAATGAAAGTAAAAGATAAAATACAACAAAACTGAGTTCTGTACAGAATCTTTATTTTAATGTCATTCTTTCAAAGTACCATTGGATGGCAGCATTATGCAAACTCCCTTTTCATGTGCTAAGAACACAAGCAAGTTAAAAATACTTCCATTATCATGCAATCAAAATTACGACATAAAAAAAACACCAATGGCAGTCATTGGTGTCAGAGAATATGCATTTATATATAAATCAGACGACACAAGCATCTGTTTGAAACTGTGTGTGTGCTGGAAGAACATTATTACCTGATGCCAAAGTTTACATGCTAGTGCAGGAACTGAGAACTGTCTGTCCTTTGTTTTCTATGCCAAACTACAACAATTTAAATTAAAAAAACATATATGTAAGGCATCAGTCTCTGAATGCAGGGACCTTGTATGAGAGCTAACAGACCTGTACTCTAATAAAGGTTATTTCCTTACCTTATAAGGCTGCAAGATTTTCTGAATGATTTAATCAGATGTTATCATTATTTTAAATGATTATGTATTTATTTGTAGAACTATTGCAAGAAAGGTAATAATCATCACCAGTCAATTAATCTCTTCTCACCTTGTTTTAAGGTTCATATGAAAGTAATAGGTAATGAGCCTATAGACCATTACAAGTCTAGCCAGTAAACAGTCCCCTTCAGCCTCAAGAAAGGCAGCACATGATAAACCAAAGGAGAATTTGAGGCTGTGTACTCAATTATATAAGTTTACCTCAAAGGTGGTAAGGGTGCTGCTCTGTTTAAAATGTAATGGAAGTTTGTTCCAGATGAGGGGTATATGTTAGGGTATGAATCTATCATACCAACATGTCTTATTTATCTGCTGATGAAGGCTTAGTTCTTCTAACTGGGTATCTTGGGATCCATTTATTCTGCAGAGGAATGGCAGCTCAAAGAGAGGCAGATCTTTCATGGTGTGAAAGACTAGACACAGATCACCGAAGAGGAGACTGTAAGTGAATGAGTACATAGAAAAGGCTGCCAATCTGTCCAAATAAGCAATGGTCATGAGGCCACTGATCATTTGATCTTTTTAGTTAAGAATCTCTGAGGTCTCTCATGTTGAGTATGTATTTAGACAAATCCATGCCAAAAGGGAGCCATTACATTCAATAATGGGACAGAGGAGAGATGTGTAAAGGAGAATTAATACTTCATGGTATCTGTGAAGGCTGCCAGCATAGCAAGATAGAATTTTGGAAATAATTATACGTCATTGTAAATATCAATATAATCCACAGGCATGTTTTTACAAATGTAAGAAAACTGTGTTATATGTTCTGAGCTTAAAAAAATGTAACCACAGTGTACTCTGCTGGAAGAAAGCTGATAAGTGAAACATTTTGTGACTGTTTGATCTCAAGCTCAGAGACAGGATGTATGGACTAAGAAATTCTTTCTACTGTCTTAGGACAAGAGTTAATTACTAGGTTTTATATGTAAAGTGTCCTTTATTTCTGTGGTTTCCTGGCAGGTGCAAGATTACAAACAAATGTTAAATTTTGAGTTCTGTGAGCCTGGGAAACTTCAGCAGAGGTGTAAAAAATGATGTAATGTGAAATGGCTCAGCAGTAATGTGTATATCAATTTAAGACCATCTCACAGAGAAAGATTTGAGCATTTTGGATTTTGCCTAAAGCTGACAACAACTCACCAGGCACTTGCTTTGCTCTGTATGTTAGCGGTATTTAGAATCGTGATTTCTCTTAGAGTTAGACAGAAATACAGCCAGATTAGCCTAGCTGTTTTCTACATTTATTTCAGATTATCCTACTATATTGTTTTAAAAGTTTCCTGTGATCTCTGAACTCTTGATTAGCACTGTGTTAAATTGATGAGATTTGTCTTGTATTTTTATTATTTATTATTAAATATTTTTAAACCTTTCAACTGTGGCTGTTTTGAGTAGAGATAATTTAAGCTCTAGAGTACTTGCATGTATTTAGTGAAACTGTCCAAGCCACTCCAGTAGTCTTGCTGCTCAGTCACACTTACTATTTGGTTAACAGTAATATTACACAGTAAAATTGGATACCCTTTGGCAAGGGCCTTATTAGTAGCTGATAAATAGTGGTTGGTGGCAGTGATTTCTACCTTATAATCTGGAGAGAAGGGGGCATAGCTGCAGAGCCTGTGCCAGCCTTCCCCAGGAGGGTCTGTATGTTTGTATATAACTCATATCTTAAAGTGTATGTGCATGTTTCAGCTACTTGGGCAGGGAAACGAAGCACTGACTGAACAGAGAGGGTGCTGGAGGTTTTAGCTTGACCACTAGGCTGAGATCTGGACCCTATAGTTGTGCCAGTGGGGAGTCTTTCTGGGGATCTGGAGAGAAATGTCAAAACCAGCCCCAGACTGGAATGTGATCTCTGTGTGCTCTTAAGGGAAATTGTACTTTACTGTGTGTGTACTTGTTATCCCACCAATGTGCATGCCCTTCACTGGTGCTAGTGGTGAGGACTGAAGCTCTTTTATTACTGGGCCAGTGCGCAGGAGTCATAGAATCTACAGAAGGTAACTCTGGAAATTAAATAAGCCATATAGATGGCTTTCCAAACTTCTGTGATGACACAATAATAGATAAGGAATCTATCAGATGGTGCCTGACTGAAAGGATGTGTCATCTATATGCTATGATGTGGAAATATTTTGTTTAGCAAAATTAACTAAACTATATTTTTTCATGTTTAGCTTGTAATTGTTGTCCTTGTGCCATCTGTTAATATTGCTTAACCCATATTAAAACAAGTATGATTCCATTGGGGAACAAATAACAACACCCAAATTACAATTGCCTACAAAAGTAGATAGCTAAGGCCCAGGAGTATCGGCTTGAAGGTCTGAGAAACAGATGCCAAACAGCAGTGGTCTCGTCCGTGTGCTTCACAAGTGGTAGATATTTTGTTTACACAAGTGCTACCTGTGACTTTAACATGGGTTCTGACAGACATCCAACTAGCTAGTTAATGTCCAGAATATGGATTTATATTCAGATGTGTAAGTTTGTCAACAATTCCATATAAAGAAAAAACATTTTCCAGACTCAGATGAGATAAACGTATTGCATAACAGCCATTCAATACTCAATGACTTTTTCAGAGAAATTAAAAAGACAAGACCTGCCTTCAACAATGCGGAGTTGAGAGTCCAAGGTTAATGGATTTTCAATATATAGATTATTGATATCTCAGATAAAATATTCTGTCACTTTACATATGAAACTAGTAAGACTAATGGGGCTATAGTTACAATGGTCCATGGCTGGGCCACCCTTGGGTAGCAGCATTACAATTCCCATTACCTGTCTTCAGGAATGTAACCACTGAAGATTCGTAGGGGAAAAAAGAGGTTAAGGAAGGGTTCAAAGAGATAATTGGTACTGATAATTAGCAACTTATTATGCTATTAGGGTCCATAGATGAGGCGTTTGCAGTTTTTGAGGGGCTGACAAGGCCTTTCCCAAAGTAATAATAGTGGGTGCTTAAGTGTATGATTAAAGTTGGTAGAATGAAACCCCTTGTAATCATTGAGTAATTTATCCTGTTATATAGTTTATTTTTATGAGTAATTCACATTAGGAGGTTATTTTTAAATTTCTCAATACAACTCTGAGGTATTTTCAGGGGGGATTTCACTAGTTTTATAGGAAAGGGTCACTAATTTATAGTTTGATTTAATGTGAGATCATCATGCATATGGAAGAATGCAAGAAAGGACCTCATTTCTGAAGACATGATTGAGGGATTTGGGTCCCTACCAGGATGGTTACTATTTGTACAAGGGAATTAACATTTATAATGTCAGGAAAGCACTGGGCATGCAGACCACTGGCAGTGCAGGTCAGTCATTTTATTGAACTAGAAAGGAATTCAGTTGAGAGGTCTTAGGATTAGAGGGTATTAGAGAGATCTGGGTAGAGCACTTAAGATAATTCACCCCCATGTGGAAAACTATCAGATTATAATCATATTTTGTCAGGATGGCAAGATCTAAGAGATCTTGTTATGTCATAGATCCTGCCTCTGAAAGGTGATCCAAGTATCATTCCATTCCCTATCCAAGAGCTGGTGAGGGTGGTGTCCATATGTTTGACTACAGAGTCACTTTTTAATAAAACATTACCAGGGATAGATGCAGACTTAGTGGACACTGACTGGTTAAAGTTTGCATTTGTGTGACTCTTAGAAGTACATGGATTGGTTGTGGGTATAAATGATTCAGATGGATGTGTTGTGTGAATTAATGGCTGAGTTTTTTTAGTCAATGGTTTGGTAGGCTGAACAACATAAGATGGTGTAGGAGAGGTGTACATGTTTTGTTTACAAAATGTGTTTTGAGGTAAGATGATACCTTCCAAGTTGAGCAAATACTCCCACATGGAATGAGTTACTCTGAGTAGCAATTAAGTCGTTTTGGTAATTGTAAAGCAGCTGCCACAGTATTTCTGAATACCTTGACCTGTTAGGCTATTTAAAGAATATACAAGAGCTGAGTGAGATTCTACAATGGCCAGTGAGGATGAAGGAGTATGAGGAAATAGGATAGCTTAATAAATCATTCTTCTTATATGAAACAAGGGAATAACTGACTTCACTAGAAAATGGTGATTATATGAGATATGGCTAAACAAAACAAGAATATTGACTACTGTAAGTTTTAGACTC
The DNA here is from genome assembly GCF_019279795.1 of Protopterus annectens. NCBI lineage: Eukaryota > Metazoa > Chordata > Ceratodontiformes > Protopteridae > Protopterus > Protopterus annectens. The sequence continues at coordinate 644,351,721 of NC_056749.1, forward strand.
AAGAATTAGCAGTGGTGGCATTCACAAATGCAAAAAATGCAAAGCAAAATGTGACAGCAATATGTAGACTAGGTAAAGTAATCAGTAAAAAATGGAAATTTAAATAATATAGTTTTAACCTCTAGTTTCAAGTGCAGTAACTGAAAATAATGCTTTGATTTCCGAAATAGTGAAAAAAATCAGTAAGAGCTATAATACTATAATGGCAGCAAAGGGAATCAACTGCTGAAATAATAGGTTAGTTTGGTCTCTGGCTAACTAGTAACAGCAGTCATCAACAGATAGTCTAACCTTGTGGATGCAGGAGCAGTAACTACAGTGTAACAGCTATACATGATACAAATGAATAGTTCTGAGTGCAGTAACTGTCAAACAAATAGAAAGTATTCAGATAGGATGCAGCACAAACAGCAAAAGTATATGAGGTTGTATAATCTGGTAGTCACTACTGCAGATCTATAGAGACGTAGATTTAAATGTCACAACAGTACAATAGACGACAGGAAATGGAAACATTATACCACCAATGATCACAAAGTACAATCAATAACTAAAATAATAAATTAATTTTACTTCTATCCACCCACTTTTACTAATTCTCAAAAGTGCAAAATTACCCAACAAAGTACTAGCAATAGTGCAGTATTATCGCTGAACTGTAACAAGGCACACAAATACAGCGTTTATGGTTAATAACACTAAAGTCAGCATTAAGCTAATAAGAAGGAAACCACAGTTTCATTGTGTGAAATAACCCTGTCACAATAGTGCAAATAAGCTAAAACAGAAAAGCCAATGAAATGTATATGATCTACAACATGGAGGTAGTGGTTTCATTCCTGTAATAAGCTAGGCTGTTGCGCTATTTACCCGACAGGATTAACACTGCTTTGTATTGCTGCACAGAGTGCAGAAGCATTCGCAATGTAAAGCTCCACCCCAGGGAATCTGGCCAATCAAAACCCATCCAACCTCTAAAGAAGCTGGGAAAGCAAAAACAGGCACTCTGCCATTCTTCACTAGAACCCAATACAGGTAGTGGTCAAGCAGAAGTCTCTGCTCTGACCAGTGGCTAGAAAACTACAGATCTGATTCTAGGAAGTCAGTGAAGTCATTTTAGTGCTCTAAATCAGTAGGAAGTCAGAAGAAAAAATGGGGTTTTGTGCTCTTTTTCTCTTCCTTCTCTGTAGTCTGCTTCTGACTTCTCTGGATTAAATATTAGAGTACTGTTAGCTATCCTTCGAGTATTTCAAGTCCGTAAGGCTCTACCCACAAAAGCCAGACCATCAAAATCTAGCCAATGCTGTCACACAAGATGTCAATCAAAACCAGGCACCCTGATCCTTCACTACAGCACCCAAGCTTAGGTAGTTGTCACACAGTTTTATTTTTACCTTTTGTTTAATCTCTACTTGCTTGAATTCCATGTATCTTCTAATGAGTTATGCTGCTGGCAAAACACTAATGTGAAATCTGGAGAAGATAACAGGTGTAATGTGTGAGGCTGGAGCAGTGAAGACCCAGTCCTAGGAAGTGAATGAAGTCCTTAGAGTGAACAAAATCAGTAGGAACCCAGATGGAGAAGTGCTTTGTGGTCGTCTTCCCTGTGGATTCTTGCTGTCTTCTCCAGACTGCACATTAGAATATTGTCAAAAGCTTAACATATTACGCAACAGATGAAATTCAAGCAAGTAGATGCTAAGTAAATCAGTGCGAAAAACAACTGAAGTATATATTAAAAGATCAGTGTGTATATAGTTATAAAAATCTACTGAAATAATAGCATAAACAATAATGCATATTTTACAACAGTAATAAGATTAATAGATTAAGGCAAACTATAATTCATTATAATTTTTTTTTACCTAAAGTTATTGTTTGATTACTCAGCTTTTACAACAGCTATAATTTGAGGCAGTTGTATATGGATTTTCTTCAACACTGATATATATATATATATATATATATATATATATATATATATATGTGTGTGTGTGTGTGTGTGTGTATGTATGTATGCATGTATGTGGGGTGGGGGACATCCTCTACTCTGTGCCATGATTTCTCCATCTACAAAGCAGGAAGAAAATTAAAATAAGTGCCATTACCAGGGAAAAACTGATACTGCGGTGGTGATGCTGCGGTTGCGTTGTTGCCTCACAGTAAGACGTTGTCCTGTTCGATTCTCAGCTAGAGCGTCTTCTGTGTGGAGACATGCGTGAATGGGCGTACCTTTGTTGAAGGTTGTGCATCAGGGCTGGCAACTCGGCACATAAAAATCTACTGCCAATGATTAGCGGACCGAAGTTCCGCTGTGGCGGAAAAGCCGAAAGTTACAACCACAAACTGGTCATGATAAACAGTGCATTATGGCTGGTGGATCATTTTTTTGTATGGACAGGACTGTCCCATGCCAAAAGGTTAGGGTAACTGCATTGCTCCATATGACTATCCCCTGTTATTCTGTAATATTTTAAAGTGTCTCATGAGAAAGTGCTTAATTTTACAACAGGAGATATAGTTTGAATACAGAAACAATTATCAAGTTTAAAGATGCAACAAATAAATTATTAATGTTGATTCACTAAGTCCTGATTGTGTTGAAGGAAAAAAACCTTTCCAAACCCCTCTCAAATGCAGCAAGAGATTATAGAAAACAGAGAAGCAAAGCTTATTCAAATTGCTAAATTTGTGGATGTCTAACTAAAGCCTTTACCTGAAATGGAAAAGTGGTCCGCAGTGCTGGAATGGAATGTGCACCTTTATTGTGAAAACTGAGATGTCCTTGAAAATCAGATCTGTGTGCAATAATGCATAAATAGTGATTGTCTTTGAGCAGATCCCAAATGCAGATCATAATATCCTTTATCAGCAGGGCTCTAGCAGATGCCATACATGTCCCCTGGAATCTCCAGGCAGAAACTGAAAGAACACATGCTTTGAGGAGTTACTTTTAAAGCCTAAGCTTTGTACACTGATCTAAGTGATGTGGTCATGTTATACAGTGTTATTGCTACATATAAGCTCCACACTACTGAATAAGCTGTTAACACCAAAGGCAAATGTGGAACCCTCTTTGTTATAATCACATTCCAACCTGGAATAATCTTTAATTAAATCACTTATGCTGGACTCACACTTGTCAAATTGTCTGTGATAGACTTTAGTGGATAAAAGTATATTGCAACATTAAACTATATTCTCAAGGTTATTATTTGCTCTCGTAATCAGAGAGCAGGTCGATGGGGCGGAAGGAGTTACAGTTTTTTATTAGCCTACTACATGCATCCAATGCTGAGAATAAAATATTGGTAATAGTTTTAAATTCCAAGTGTGACTCACAGAATAGTGAGACTGAATCGAGAAAATGGAGAAAAAGCTGATTTTTCAACATTCTGATGCTCTATAATATCTTTTTTTTTGTAATCAAGGACTCAAAGTTATGAGTGTCAGAATTAAAAGAGGGAGCCTAAAATGTCACAGCTAATTTGCAATCTGTTTTCATTCTTAGCAGATTTAAGTAATGTAGAGGACTACTTGTAATGATTACATACTGCAGCTGTTTTACGCAAGAGTAAAGCCAAGATTTTTGCAATTATACATCAACAGAATGTAGCCTTCTTCAACACAAATACAGCCTGATCTCCCAAAACTCCTGAAATATCAGCCTTAAGGAAAAAAAAAATAATTTAACTATGCAGGCATTCTAGAAAATACAGGTTCACCATCATCATTAACTATTGCAGAGATGACAGAAAACTCGTCGCCCTATTCCTCGACCTCTCAAAGGCTTTTGATGCCACCTTCAAGACACACACACACACACACACACACACACACACACACACACACACACACACACACACAAGGAAAATAGAAATACTGCTAGTCATCTTTTCTGGCAGTCACTGTCAGGATAACTTATGGATCCTCATGTTCCACCTATTCAACCTATTAACAGATTATTTGAATAATACAAGTAAACATGCTACTCTTATCCAATACACAAATGATTCTACCCTCATTTGCTGCACTCAGAACCTGTCCACTCTTCAACAACTCACCCAAGATTCATTCCCTCCAATAAATCTTGGCCAACAGATTCTCAACATTTCTTAATGCAAAAAAAAAAAAAAAAAACTTTACTTTACTCTTAGGTCAGAGGCTTCACACAAAACCACCTTTACTATCTTTTCCTCCAATAATAAAATAATAGAAGTAGTCTCCCAAATAAAGTTTCTAGGGTTGATCATGGATGAATTTTGAAATTTTATGTAGATATGCAACAAGTTATCCAAAAAAATGTAAACTACAATGTTATATAGATCTAGACATTTTCTCACTGAGTTTAGAAAGAGAACTATTGTCTCTACCTTTCTCTTCCCTACTCTTTTGTATGGCTTCCCAATATTCGCCAACCTCAAAGGTTCAAACTTAAACCACAGCAATGCTGCATAAAAATAGGAACGTTTGCCAATAACCAACTCGATAGGTCTCACCACTCCATAGGCCTTAAAAACCTGAACTGGCTTGAGCTTCAGCAATACTACAAGTATTCACAATTAGTTACTGTCCATAACATAATACACAACCATGATACACCCTCCATCTTTTTAAAATGAACAGGCCCCTTTACCCTAAAGACCATTTTCTTTACCTCACGTAAAAAGCCATTAACTCAGCCGGTGATGTCTTATCCTCAACTATTTCAAAATCCTAGAACCTGATCTCTACTACTCTCAACTTCTGAACAATCTCCTCACCTTCAAATGTGAGCCAAAACAATTTCTGCAGCAATACTGGGTCTGTCCCCATTTTTCCCCAGGTTGACTGTCTACGTATCTCTATTAATAACTAACAAAACTCTATATTCATTATTCACAATAACCTTATTTTGCACTAATAACTAGTAACACCATACAGATATTATTTCCAAGGCACATTGATGTTTTAGGGCACAAAGAATCATGCAGAGTTCTGAAATATACCATGTCCAATATGCTTCTTGCACTTTGCACTAGTGACAAGAGTCTCACTTGAATTGTGACTAATTTTAATTCCTATCCAGTTGTATAAGGCCTATATGTCTAATAGTTTAACACTTGTACATAAATACTAGTAAATAGATGGTTACTGGGCTATTGACCTGAAGGTCTTTATAAGCTTAGCCATGTGTACCCAATATAATACAAGAGAAACCAAATATAAAGTATCTTGCCACAACTCAAGATCTTAGTTAGCAATGACTGCCCATATCCAGGAGGGTCAATGACTGCCCATATCAAGGAGAGTCATTGGTGAAATCTCTAGCAGGACTTTACCATTTCCCATCCAGTCATCCAGGGGCTCTGTTTGATGTGAATTAGTAGCCTATTCCAGAGGAGTGGCAACTTCTGAGATATTTATCTCTCTCTCTCCAGCAGGTCCTATTTATGTCACAGGCCAGGTTAAGGTCCCTGAAGTGGGTGACCCTTGTCCCATCTGACTTGGGATGTACAGCATTTCCATTGGGTTTGGATCCAAGATTACTCTGTAGGCCAGGCACAAGTCTCTCCTAAGTAGTCTGTACACTACTGAGTACAGTGACAGTGACGTCAGTCTGTCAATGCATGACATGTGCTGGAGACCATGAATTTTCATGGTTAGAAATCTCTAAGGTTTCTCAAGTTGCTGCAGGTGCCTGGTAAGGTACATACCAAAGGGAGCATTGTACTCAATTATTGGCCTGATGAGGGTCGAGTACAAGGGTGTTATGACCTCTTTCGCTCTTGACACAATGGCTTTGCTAATGAGGTATGTGATGTAGAATGCTTTCCTTACCACAGTAGGCACATGGTGGTCAAAGTTTAGGCTACAGTCAACTTGCATTCTCCCATCTGTCGCTACTGAGTTGTCACTTAGGGTATTATTATTTATATGATAGTCTTCAGGGATATCATTTTTACTGAAGGGGATGATTATGCATTTCTTAGCACTAAGTTTGAGTCCATGGCTTTGGCACCAATCATTAGTTTGTGTAAGTCCCTCTTAAAGTATATTGACATCATTTGGGGGTTCAATGTTTGCACCTAATTTGCAGTCGTCAGCAAACGTTGTCAGCCACAGCCCCTCTGTTTTGGCCTGAACTTCTGAGAAGTACATTCCAAACAACAGGGGGCCCAGCACTGATGTTAATGTCTATGTGTGTATTGCAGAAGACGTATACATAATTACGAGATTTACTACATAAAGTTTAAAAGTCTGTTGCATAAAGCTTGTGCATAACTACTTGATACAGTATGTGAATGCCCCTAGCTCTGTTTATAATGTACTTTAATGTTAATGGAGCTTTTCTTCCCAGGTCTCTGTTGAAAACACATTCAATACCCAGGCAAACTTTCCCAGTGACAAATGCCAAAAATAAATACATTAATATACGTCTGCTTTTTATTGCAAAAATAACTTAATACATAACTAAATAACTAACTAAATAAATAAAAGTCTCCAATGACATTTTAGGAGTTACAATTCATTTCTTGCACACATTCTGTTTGTGCATCCAATAAGTGAGCAGAATGTCTTGAGGTACTTGATATCAGCGTTAAATATTTGTTGAATGTAATGTGCAGTGCTAGCTATTTGTGTTCATTTCTTTAAATGTGCTATACCTAAGAATTCTTGTAGGTTTAAATACTGACAGGGATTCATACAAGTTACCACAAAGTGTAGACTGTACACTTACTGTAATCTTTCTGAGTGACTAGAAAGCACAAAAAATGTGATAAGAATTTAATTGAATGCATATTGTGTACACAATGCAATCTTTATTGAATCTAGCTATACCTTTGTGTATGAAAGAAAATATCACAATGGTTACTAAATGATTATAATGCTGCCAATAAAGGTCAGGAAGCCATTGTCTGATTCATTTCAATTCATAAACAAATGATACCGACATTTTATTTAAAATGGGACATGGAAAAACTGAGTTACGTTGATTCTGAGCTGGTAGATGAATGTTTAATCATTAGGCTCCAAGAATCCCAGGGCCAAGCATATGCAAGAATATATCTGACCAATGCGTGTTTTTTAACACAACTTATGGAATGCTTCCAAAAAACTGGGGATAGGCAGTGAAGGGAGGAAACAATTGGAGCTAACATTGTATAACTCTGATTTTTGATGTGCAGGGTCATGTAATGTTTCCACTTAATAAATAGTAAAAACACATTTAAATAGTTAAATAAGAACATACTAGTATAGAATGTCTGCAGGAAACAAATTAAAAAATTAAGATACTTATTTGTTGGAAACCAAAGTGTTTTGCCATGTATAACTGCTCCATAAACCAGGGAGGAGAAAGGGGAAACATTTTTGTTTAAGAAAACTTTGGAAATGATGACAGAGAAGGCAAAAGCTAATAAGATGGGAAAATAGTTAATTTCACTGGCCTAGCACAGACAAAAAATAGAGTTGCCATCTTTTGTCCCAAAAATAACTAATTGCAAATGAATGCAAAACAAAAGTGGAAGGTAATTCTGCAACATGAGAGCTGAAGTGCATGTTATTGGGAAGCATAATTACCTGGTGGATCCAAAACAGGTTATATTGTTTTCCACTTTTTCCTAAAACACTATAATATTCTCACAGTATTTCAGTGCAGTTTGCATAACCAGAACTCAAGACATTAAGTATAATAAAACATTAACATTATTCCTTTTAAATTATTTTATAAAACTGTTTTCCTTATTTCTTGTCTTTTAATTCCCACCCTTTTAAGTCCGTTTAGCCCCTCATTGTTGCACTTCCATGTGCTTATAGATTCATAGATTCATAGGTTAGTACTAAGCTAACGAGACTCAAACCCTGCACCTTGTGTTTGTAAGGCAAATATCTTAACCATTAGGCCACCCTCCCCCCTCCTTTATCAGACTCACCTTAGAAACTACTGATACTCAATTTATTGTATTGTCATCCATTTCCCTAATCAGCATCCTGCCCTTCAAATGTTATCTTATTCTACGATTACTACCATTTTACTGTCATCATTTCCCACTATCCAAGTACCTTATTTGTTGCTTTCCCCATTTCTTATTCCAGTTTCTATATATTTTTTCCATCCACTCTCCAAGAGCATCCAAAAGAGTTTGGCTAAATGGTTGCCTAATATTCCTGTTAGATTCTAGCTCCCCAAGTGATTGGTTGTCCAGTAATAGTAGCCCATGAGTGCTGATCACAGTGCTGTGGACAATATTTAGGGCTCACTTGCTTATTCCTGTAAATAGTTATAGAAGAACCCCATCCCCAAACCACAGGAGGGTGGTCTGCTCAGCGTTCAAGAATTACACACTTGTCTCTACAAGCATTTGCAGCTGTAGATCATTGATATGCACTCATCACTTGGGTTATTATGTTAATCCTGAATTATCTGCAGGGTTGTCTTGTTAATCCAAAGTTATCTGTAGGGCACTCAGAAGCATAGCAAGTAGATTTCAACTGTTCTGTTCCCCCTCTACCCTAACAGATCAGCTCACCAGCTGAAATGTAATGTTATATAATGAGGCTTATCACTATGTCCTATGTAACATGAGTGAGTGTTCCTATAATTTACTGATTTAGAATTGGACATAGCACTTAAATTTATGTTTACTGAGACTCCATGACTTCCATTTCTTTTATTTCCTAAGAAGGTATTTATCAGTGCTATCTTCACCAGCAGACTTACATCGGATAAATTTCATACCTCCTTTGCTCTTTTTTTTTGTGGGGGTACTTAGCAACTGTTCATATTCTGAGAGGTTATAATCTTTCCTGTGAGTTGCCATCCTGCAGAGTCACTTCCACAATACTTTCTTTACTCTTCTTAAAAATTGCTGTCTAAAAATCAAAAAAAGCTAGAACTTCTTATTTACATAGTAAGCAAGCATTACTATCCTCACGTACAAACATTTTCTACAAAATATTAATGTTACTACCCCATATTACCAGCAATAACATTTAAATACAAAACTCATATTAAAAATGTTAACACGAGAAGCCAAAAAGCACATTTCTATACAACAGTAATGCAGTTATATTCCTCAAACTCCTCTAATTCTGATCCTTCTGCTCTATTCTATGTTAGACTGTGTCTTCTAAGACTGTATTTAAGTATTAAAAATACTTCCAAAAAATGGCTAACCCAGGCAGGGGTTAGGCAACATAAGGATACTGCCCTAATGGCTCACAGGATGATGTTTCCACAACCATTACTTGCCTCACTGGAAAATAATGGGCTGGGATCAGCTTTCACCCAGTGAGGAATAAATGGGCCAATTGAATTTGGAGTGTGGATGGTCTGAAGGCTGTAGGGTACCACAAAAGTAAATAAAAGGGCTGACCCAAATCCATATTTAATCCATAATTTTCTCCTACATATGGGCACATCATCTCTTTTAAAACCTGTTAAGCTCATGCAGAACTTTTTATTAAGAAAAAAGACATTGTCTAATCAGTTTATGCATGCTAGTATAATTTCCCTCACTAAAGTTATGTCATCACCCACATTACAAGCCTATTAACATATTACAAATCTCTCTCTCTTTCTCATCACCAACCCCCTCTTTCATTTTCTACACGGGGTCAGAATGTTGTGTCAGCTATAGCCATCTCTCTCTATTCATTGCCACTCTCCTTCTTTGACACTTATGCCTGACTGTCACAGGTCTTCTCTCAAATGATCCATCCACCTCTTTGCTGGTTGCGCTCATTTCCTCTTGTCTTTTTTATGTCTGCCTCAAATCTTCTTCACCAGATCTTATTCTACTTTTCTGCACATGTGCCCAAACCACTGTAATCTGTTCCCTTTGACCTTTTCTGCAATTAGAACTAGTTTGGCTCCTCCTCTTATGTCCTCATTTCTTCATAGGTTGGTATTAGGCTATCAGCACTAGGGCCTATACAAGCCTAGCCATAACAATTCCCTGGCTGTTTCTTCCAAGAATATTTATTTCCCTGGTCCCCTGTCTAGTAGGGTGACTGACATGATCCCCGGGGTGAATTTCCTATCTCCCATCCAATCATTAAGGTTCCTTTTGAAAAGGGCCAAAGAGGCACTCAGCTTGACATGCATGGGAAGTCTTCCAGAGTATGGGGAGTCTCTGGGTCAGGAACCTATCTCTCCAGCGTGTTTTATTCATTGTGATGACCAGGTTTAGATCTCTGGAGCATGTGGCTCTGAGAGATTGGGATTTCTTTAAGTGTAGCATGTCCAACAGCTCTGGGTTTGACATGGCCTTGTATGTTAAGCAGAGATCGCCTCTTCCACAGTGTACATCCTACCACTTGTTTCAGAAACTTCATCTTCATCACCTCTAGCTTTCTCAACTGCCCTGCCTTTATTGCCAGGTTTCTGTACCATACAGTACTACTGGTTACATCACTGTTTTACTTTTCAGCTTATTTGACATTCTTCTGTCATACACTACACCTGACACACACTGCCATTTGGCTGCAGCCCCTCTGATTCTAGCTTTGACATCCCCATTCAGACTTCCATTTTCATCAACCATTCCTTCCAGATATTTGAAGCTATTAACCTGTTCAACTATTTTCCCTTCTGTCTTGATTCTCAGCTTCTTCTGAATTCCATTTGTGGCCATTACAACTGTCTTATCTATACTTAGTTTACTCCATGTGCTTTCAGTTTTGCATTCCATTCCCCTGTCCTTGCTGAAGTTCTTGCTCAGAGTCTGCCTGTAATGCCACATTGTCTGCATACAGCAACTTTGTTGATTTGTCCCCTCTGACTTTACTATCTTTACTAATGCAGTCCATCACCAGTATGAACAGAAGTGGGTTCAAAGTTGAACCCTGGTGCACACCAGATCCCACTGGGAACCCCTCTGTGAGACAGAACACTGCTTGTACTTGAGTCATTGTGTTCTTGTAAATAGCTTGTACTAATTCTACCAATGTTTCTGGGACTTTAAACCACTGCAGTACTGCCCAGATCAGCTTTCTTGGGACCTTGCTATATGCTTCCTCTAAGTCTAAGATACCTCTCAACTGTAAAGATTTTCTCAGAATGTCCAGATTTTTGGCTCATATTTTTGGTCTGTTCCTCTTTTTTCCTGGCAAATCACTGGAATGATGTCAGGACTGAAGTCACTAAATAGTGACATACATTTGAGTTTCAGACTTCAAATCCTTCAGAAAATGTATATTAAAACAAATCCTGTTACTCTAGCAACTTTCTAAGTTTATAAGAGCAATATTTAAAATATGTCCCTATTTGTACCCCCATTTTGTCAAGATTTGTCCAGATTTTTTGCACTAACAGGTTGAGAGGTAGCCCAGTTGTACTCTCTCCTCATCTCTTGCTTCTTCTCAACTATCAGTCTCACTGCAAAAATCAGATCAGTTGTGCTGCATCCAGATCTGAATGTGAATGGCTCCTCTCTCATCTTACTTTCTACTGCTCTGCATATTCACTTATCAATCACCCTCTCCGAAACATTCATGTGTGACAGGAATTTGATACCCCTAAACTGCCCACAGTTATTGAGCATCGGCACTAGTACGCTTATTCTCCAGCCATCTGGGATATGCCTTTCTCTCCACACTGCTATGAGTACCCTCAGGAGCCATTTCTCCCCATCACATCTAACATCTTGATCATGTCTGTTGTGACCTCATATGAGCCTGTGATTTCCCTGATTTAATTTCCTTAGTGCTGTTCTTTCTTCTTCTATGATGGGCTCCTCCTCCTCTCTCATCATAGGCCGTGTCTGGTGCAGTACAACTTCTTTAGGTTTTTCATTCAGAAGCTGCTGGAAGTACACCTTCCATCTGCCTTTGATGTCCTGTGGACTGGTGAGCAGGTTGTTGCTGTCATCCCTTATGAAGGATGTCTATCTTCCTTATCTTTCTGAATTTGCCTTGCAACCTGATATAGTTCTTTTGTGCCATCTGCTGACTTACTTTCCAGAAGTTGGTAGAATGTTCCCTGAAGACTATTTCTTTGCTATTGCAACTCCTTTCTTAATTTCTTTGTTAGCAAACTAGTATTCTTTCCTAGCTTGGTTTGTCTTTTCTATCATCCATGTTTCCCTGCACGCCTCCTTTCTTTTGATGACTTCCTGGACTTCTACATTCCACCACTAGCTTTCCTTATGTACCTTGTTTCCATACCTAGCTTGGTCACATAGTTCTGTAGTCCTAACACATGCTGTTTTGAGGTTCTGCCACTCTTCTTCAACTCCACCTATTTCCTCTTCTTGGGGTGCTACAGCCCTGATTAATTCTTTGAACTGGTGTGCTTTCCCTCCAGTCAACTTTCAAGTCTTAAGCATGGTTCTGATTACCTCGGAGCCTTCTCTGACCACAGCCTGTAGCTGATTGCATAAACCAATGGTTTGTGCTGTGGGATGACTCTTTTACTGTGGATTACTTTGCAGTCACTAATTCTGCTCTCAGTACCTCCTTCCTTACTAGGAGGAAGTCTACCTGAGTTGCATGTTGGCTACTTTTGCATGTGATCTTGGGACTGTCTTTTTTTATGAACCATGTGTTGGCTACTATCAAACCATTTGCTAAACAGAAATCTAGACTGGCCCATCCTTCATTATTCCTGCTGCACCACCTGTGCCGTCCCAGGCAGTCCTCATATCCTGTTATGTCTGTCCCGATATGTGCATTCAATTCACCAATTATTAACATCAAGTCATGTCATCTTGCTTTACCTAGTAAGTTCTGCAGCTGCTGTCTGAATGTACTCTTCTCTTTACTATCACAATCCTGCTCTGGAGTGTGATTGCCATGAGTATGTCACTAATTCTGATGACATCCCTCACTGCCTACTCAAAGCTCTTCCTCACCAGAATTCCAACATCATTTCTAACCTGTCCTACTCCTGAATAGCAGACTCTGGATTCAAAGCCAAATGGCTTGGCAACACTGCCCTTCCGTTTTGTCTCCTGAATGGACAGCCTCCTCTGACCATCATATCATCAACTTCCAAGCTGCTTCCTGTAAGTGAACCTACACTAAGAGTAGCAATTCTTAGGTTATGTTTGGCCATGATGTGATGGATATTTTACATGCAGCTTATGATCAACAGATCTATCCCAGGTAACCCAAGCTGGGCAACTGGACGCTGACCAACCAGTAGCTAATTGACCCAGGGCTGCTGGGCTTTATGGCAGGGCATATACACCCATCCCACCATTAGCATGGGTCCATAACCCACTTATCACCAGGAAATATACATGCTCATTTTGGCAACATTAGTCAAGATGACGAAACCACCTTGAGTCATATTTTATACTGCTAAGTGGTTAACCCTGCCACAGCATACAGTCTGTGATTCATGTTCTCCTATCATGTAGATACTGTGCATCACAATAGATGCTCAAAGTGGCTGGTTTATACAACTCTTCCTAATGTAGAATCTGTGCTACTGCCAACAGATCCATTCTTTGATGACTTTGCAATAGAAACACTTATTGTGTTTGTTGAAGGTAAGGGGAGTCCCACAGAAACTCAGGGAGAAAAAGCAAACTCCAAACAGACACTGGCCAGAGGGCAGGTTCAAATTTTGCACCTTGTGCTTGGAAGGCGAAGATTTTAACCATTATGCAAACTATTATCTTGTCTCTCATATGACTAAATTATTTGTGAAAATAATCTATTCTCAAATAAAAGACTATATCAATAGCTATGGACTGTTATCTTATTCTCCACAGTTCTTCAGGAAGGGTTGTGGCACTTCAACTGCTAACTGTACTGTAACTAACAAAATTTACTCCACTTGGAAAATGGTTAAACTTGCAAGCAAATCTGAATGTGTGGGCAATCAAATGCTCATTCAAAAGCTTCATATCATCGTCTTCCACGCTAGTGTGATAAAATGGATATTATACAATGACTGGCCATTAACTTTCCAAAAGGCGCATGCTGATTGGTCAAGCCTAACCAGTGTGCCCATTGTAAATCCAAGCATATACCAATGGAAAAAGTCCCAGACGTTTTTTCCATTAATGTATGCTGCAAAATTTTCTACTTACCTTTCAGCATTATTGTACTGTGATCCCTTTGTTTTATTTAAAAAAAAAAGAAGACAAAAAATGGAGACTTCAAACTAAGGAGCGAGATGGGACAGACAAAAATAAAAGGATAATCGGGTACATTATACAAAACGATTGAATGTACCTGATTAGCCTTTTATTTTCACTGTCCCATGTCTCCTATACATTAAAAGTATCCCGGTTTCTTTTTTTTTTTTTATTAGAAACAAACAAAAAAGCAAAGGAGGCCTTCCTTTCTCCATTACTTCTTTTACACAGAACTGATGTACTGTGTAAACATGGGAATGAAAGTCCCACACACATGCACAGTACCTCAAGAAAGCCCCAGGATACAGAAACAATGTGGAAGAGCAGCACAGAACCATTATATAAGGGCATTATTTAAGAAAAGTAAATTTTCTTGAATAATGTCATTGTATAATAGCAATAACCAACTCCGTGACATGGTATATTGAAGATTTACCCATGGCTGGCTTTATTTAATCACTTGGGCTTTGCCCTCATGATTAAACCACACCAACCATGGGTAAATCTTCAATACACCACACCCGTGTCATTGGTTATTGCTATAATCAACGATTTCAAGACTCCTAATCCAGCTTTCCAGTATAGGTACATCTAGGGACATTCAAACAGATGTACCACAAAAGTCTATACTAAGACTAGTTCTCCTTTCTATATTTATAAATGTTATCATTACCTCTCCCTTATCTTCAGCTATTGCACCTTTCACAGATAACATCCTTTTCCAAAGAAATGGAGTATTTACACAGATGACACTGTTATCTTTAGGTAGGGACCACCTATCAACACTTTTGGAGACAGTTGCAGGATAACTGTCTCTTTATGGATCTGGGGTGCAATGCATTCAACACACAATATGGAAACAGTTTATTTGGTCTCTTTGGTGAAAATAAAAGTTACAACCTTCATATACCATTAAGCTTCTTGACCCATTGAGAAGAAAACAAGATAATGTGCAAAGTTGCAAGTACCTGGGAAAGTGCTTTGCTCCTATCATATCATTCAAAAAGCATGCAAAGCTAATGATAGATAATCTAACTCATCTGCTAGCATACTGTATGAAGTCATCTAACCACAAGATCCAAACACTCTTTACAGAGGAATATCTTAACGCCTAGAGTCTGGTCTTTCAACAATTGCCTTTGGATCCGGTCTAAATTCACAGCATATTCCAGTTAGTAACAGCACTCTAGTCCTGACAACATCAGCGTCTTACACTTTAAAAATGAATTGATCCCTTTATGTCATCCTTTGTTTTATCATCCTTAACTTCCAGTAGGTTGCAGAACAAGTACTGCCTTTACCTGTGGCACACTAAACAGAATGGTATCTCTCTATACTCTATGAGCCAATACAAAAGCATCCCCTAACATTGTATATGCCTTCATTTGTAATAACAACTGGTGGAGAGCTTTAGGAAGGTTATCCCAACAAAGCAGAGATTCTAACATGTGGTAATCAGAGTGAAAACAATTAGTCTTACTTTCAGAATACATTACTATAGTATCTAAAAGAAAACTATAGCTGCTACTGTTACATGGATAATATATATTTTTTTTACTTTTGACTTGTAAGATAATCTCTTTCTTCAAATTCAACACGTGAAAAAATATATACACATAATTTATATGCAACAAACCTTCACTCAAGCACCTGTGGTAGTTACTGGCTAGCTTATAACTCTGAGCTAACCTCTAACTTTGCCAACCCTTCTTTCTCAATCATTTCTTCACTGTAGCTCTATAATTCCCTACCAGTCTTGATAACTAGTCTGTTACGCCTTCAGAGAATACATACCTGGGACTATAACATGTCATAATTATAAAACTGCCATATCCCAATTAAAAGAATGGTGTATAAACAATTTTACTAAATGTAAGCATATTTGCCCAAGTTGTTATTACAGAATTATACTAAGTTTATATCCAAGGAATTATATTTTCCATTTTAAAGCTATTAGTTATCTATTTTACGCAGTTTCCAAATATGTGAATGTTAAATGTACAGCGTTCAGCAACTTTTAGCAGCCTCACCTGTGTTCTCAGAGTGTTTTGCATCAAGTGCCATCCAGGCCAGAATAAGTACTTTACTTTGAAAAGTTGCACTTGTCTATGTTATTTAGATATATTGCTATTGTTTTCTTGAATTACTGATTGCATTGATCTACATTTTAAGACTGTAAAGTGCATTTATTTTTCATTGTATTTGCTGCTGGATTTATTTGAAATCACCTTAAAGTGTTGTCTTAGCCAGTTGTTAAAATAGTTTCTGTTAGCTTTTGTTTGTTTTTACATTGGGAAGATGTAGGATTACTCATCTAGTGACAGTAGGGGGTAGCCCCGTCTGCCTTTGTTGGAAGATGCACAGGATGGCTAAAAGTGAAGTTGTTTTTCTGGCAGAGGGCTATTTAGTAAATTTACTCAGTTTTCATTGCTTCAGTAAATTTGTCTTTTGCACTTGTGCTTTGCGCTGCCTTGGATAAACGCAGGTACTTAGAAACTAAATGTTCTCTGTGAAACTTTACTCAGTAACTCATCTGCTCTTAGACCAACTGGTGTGCAAACTGGTGAGCACTGCCCCTCAAATTTAGTCTTTCATAACTCTAGTCTTGTTCCTGTTCTCTGAAGCAGCTAAGCTACTAACCTCTCCTGTACCCCACCTTTGTTGTTCACCTAAAACGGACCTGACATTGCAGATATGCAGTTTCCCAGTTTTTTCCACCAATTTGGTAGATATGGACTTTCTGAGACAATTTAGCAATTGTCTCATGTTCACTGAGAACAATTTGAATCTTACAGAAACTGAAACAGTATGTACGGGATGTATTTACACTATGTAATTTGAGCCAAACCTCTTGCATACATGCACTCAAAATAAAATCCAGGTGGTCAGAGAGACACACTACACCCACCACACATACTATGCAGCTGACCCACAGACCAACATATGCTGAGGCACTTAAATACAATCTTTCTAAACCCCAACGAACTCCCAGACATTCCACCGGTAGCAGTTATCATCAGAAACCCCCAAAGAACTCAACCAAAACAGCACCCAGCACTCCAAACACAGCCACACACTGTGGAACCTCAGCTATAAAACCCATAAGGCAAGCCAGCACACTACCCAGGATTCTAGTCACAGGATACTCCATTGTGAGACATACTAATGCCCCAATCACCAGGCTGAACAAGGAAAAAAATCACAGTCAGTTGTCTATCAGGGGCCAGGACCCACCATATTACGCATGCACTCAAGTTATTGGATTACAAGTACCAGTATGACTCGGTCATTGACCATGTTGGTATGAATAACCTAAGACATACCTCCCTAGACTATATGAAGGGAGACATTCTGGAGCTTTCAGACTGTGTCTCCAAGGCTGATATGAGCATAGCATTATGCCTTCACCAAGAATGATACTGCAACATGAACAGATGCTTGACTCTAATAACTGGCTTAGCTTCTGTTGTCATTCTAAAAAGGTACAATATTTGTCATTATGGAGGAATATGGTCAAGAAACCACTTTTTTTTGCATAGGATGGTCTGTACCTGCTCTCTCTAGGCTTAGAGATATTGGCTAGAAGATTGTCCTCCCCCATAGTGCCTTTTTTTAGATAATTTCATACCAGGAAAGCTTCCAAATCATCAAAATTAACCAAATTGAATTTATTATTTTACTGCTGAATGCTAGGAGTTTAAACAAGAAGTTTCACTCCCATCAAGCTCTCCTCATGTTGAAGAATGCAGACATATACACAGTTACCAAGACATGGCTTAAAGCTATGGAGAATATACAGGCAGTGCAAGGCTGCGGTGCCTCCAACATATTTAGACCATCTACTGCAGGAGCAGAGACTAAAGACTGAGGTGTCTTGGCCTACACCAATAACAAGCATACAACTAGACTGGTTAAACAGGGTGATGGTTTTCTCATGTCCACATCATTATAGGAAAAGTCCCATAGCATATCCCATCCAGTCATCCCTCTGCACAAGGGTGGTCCATCAACAGACCCTGGGAACAACAGACCCATAAATCTGACCAGTCTCTTATGCAAAAACATGGAAAGAATTATCATAAAGAAGCTTAATAATGACATAGGAGACCTCCTGACACTAGATCCAACCCAGTTTGCCTTCAAGGGTAGATCATGCCTACTGACCTTGTCGACTTCTTTAAAAAAGGTCACAGACACTGAATGACTGCAGAACTGTGCAAGCTGCCTACCTTGACTTGGTTAATTCCTTTGATGTAATAACCTACTCAGGCCGTGGTAAACAAACTCATGGAATTATGCATATGCCCATATGTTATGAACTGGATAGCCAATTACCTCTCAGATAGGACCCAGGAAGTTAGGATAGGGGAGACCACCTCAACAATGCATTTTTGGTATTTACTTCTCAGACGTCACGGCCAATATCAAGGGCATCTTGCTGTCAGGAAGTTTACAGATGACTGCAAACTGGAAGCAGTCATAGAATCCCCTGAAGACAAAATTATCCTATAGACAGGACTAGCATACACAAATGACTGATGCCAAAGCCACACCTTAAAATTCAATGACAAAAATGTATAGCGGTACCTTTTGGGAAGTCAATCACCCTTAGGAAACTAGCTCACTGATAACACACCCCTAAGCGTAGACCTGGTGGTTGGAGATTTGGGGATGTATGCAGACAATAAACTGGCCTGTGACCAACATGTACACAAGGTAGCAAGGAAATCTTGCATCAGGCCTGCTATTAAGTACAGTACCTCTTTCGGTTTGTAGCTGACCAGGCACATTCAGCAACTAGAACATTCACAGAGGTTCCCGCAAAAAGACTACAGGGCATTAACAATATGCCCTATATAGATCACCTAAAAGCTTTATCTCTGCACTCTGTTTCCTACAGACTGCTGAATGGCAATTTATGCCTGGCATGCAAGTCATCCTTGGATCTTGTTCAGATGAACCTTTTGCATATCCAAAACACCAGTAGCATCAGAACTTCTCAATCTAAGGATTTAAACCTCGCTTGCAACATAAATAGGACTTGCTGTAGAAAAAGGTACATGTCTCAGAGAATTCCCTTTCTCTGGAACAGGCTTCCCATCCATGTGAAGCATAGGTCTTCCCTTAACCTATTCAAGTTTAGCTTGGACCAGTGGATTGTAAATTGGAAATTCACCCTGGTCTAGCACCTTTGCTTGTAATGGACAAGGCTACCCTGTAATTCATGCCTTAGCTTACACACACTCCTTAAATAATTTCTAAGGTACAAAAAATTGTGGGATACATTTAGGATGCGTGGCTAGGCTTATAAAACCTCCGTGATCATTGAACTAGTACACACCCATGACCCTATGAATATTTAAACCTGTATACATTATGGTTTTGATTATGTATGAAACACAGTTCCCTATTAACATACTGAGACTCATAACATCTGGAATGATGAAAAAAACTCAGAACAGGGACTGTCCAACAATGCTTTTCTCTTGTTTATTGCAGGGGGAACTCCCTTGCACACATTATATGGAGAACAAGCTGCCCATACCCCCAAACTGATATATATATCATATGAGGAAAATGAACCCAGAGATGTGGAAAGGCGAATTGGTGCTGAATCCAGCAGTCTGGATGGTTTCCCTCGGGTTTTTCTTGATGAAACTGATCGCGGACAGTCTGAGCAGCCTAACAATGGCAGAAATACTGGCGAGGGTGTTCGTTTTGGCCCTGGTGTTAGCTTAAACTCTACAGGTACCAAAAGACAATTCAGTGACTTGTTTAATGTTGTTTATGATTTTGCTACTAAAAGCAGCACCAAAGACAATGATCAAGGAACTTTTTCTCAGAAACTTGAGGACCTGGACTATTTTTTGTACAAATATAAAATGTTAGAAATGGACAACACTTACTTAAAGTACTGTTTAGAACAAAAGATAGTGCCCAAAGGGCTTAGGGTATGCAAATACCCTAATAAAGTGGTGGAGGGAACAGAGTTTCATTTTGATTTATTAGAAGCTTTTGATAATTGTGGCTTTGAAATAATGAGGGCCATTATTAAGAACAATGAGGTGGAAATCAAGAAGTTGCAGGAAACTGTAGAATGTGTAAACAGGGACATAACTCATGATTTATTATTCACAGTTGATGAAGAAAGAAGCAAGTATCATAAACTGTTAAACAATTTAGAAAGCAAATGTTTAGAAGTTAAAAATAGGAAGTTAAATAAGATAGAGAGAGACTTAAATGAATATAAAGCTAAGAAACAATACCCGAAGCCTAAGAATTGGGTAAGAAATGTTATAAATTATGATGTTAATTATTATAGGGAAACCAATAATGACATTCCTGACAATGAATTACCTTTGGACAATGATTACGATGCTGCATTTCCACCTTTAAGGCGTTCAGAGAGGCTCATGCATAGGGAACCTGTAAGTTACAGTTCAAAAAACTACAAAACCAGGAACTGGGGAGCTCAAGAAAGAAGACGACCAGTCTGGGAGTAATAGCAAATAGTGGATACAGATACAGTTACAATGATTTTAATATTTACAATTATACAGATGTTTTAATAAATATTAGTCATTTTGAACTATTGACAAAAGGTTTTGGTTTTGTACCCAGAGAGAGAACAAATATTTTTAAACTATTAATTGATATCAAATTATTTATTAGGAAGAAAAACCTAGAATTATATTTTAAAGGAAATGGTTTTAATGCTAACAATGAAGAATCCAGCTTAGAAACTTTGAATTGAGCTTGGAACATGAGTTAAGGAAAATTCTGAGTTGCCATAAGGTGCAGTCTAATTTAACAGATGATGAACAGAGGATTTTAAAATCATTAAGTGAGAACAAGAATATAAGAATTATGAAGGTTGATGGACTCCATTAACTATGAGAGTAAAATGTTTGGCATCTTCAACAAAATATACTAGAATATCCTTGAATGAAATTAACATTGCTTTATGTTATTTTAAATGACTTATTAATGGATGGAGTTATTGATATGAGTACTTTTAAATACTTACATGTAGAAAAACCGAGAATACCCTCCATATTTGGGATACCAAAGGTGCATAAAGATGAGGAGGACCCCATTGAGAGTGATTGTGTAATACATTGACAAGAAAGTAAAAGCTTGTTTGTGATACACTGTTATTTTAAAAGATTCTGGCTGGCATTTTAAGAAAATTAAATGAATCACTTGTTAATGAAACAAAAGGTTTTGGTACCTTGGATGTGACTGATCTATTTACAAGTATACCTCATGATGTAGGCTTAGAATGGTTTGAGGAAATGTTACTTGATTCCAAAATACTAGGCATAATGAATTTAGAACTGTGTTATTATTAATGGAGATTGTCCTAAAGAACAATTTTATTTTCTTTCAGTATTTTAGACAAACTAAAGGTGTGGCTATAACATTATTATGTCATTCTGGGAGAACAAGTACGTCCTGAATTCAGAATATAGTAATATGTGGAAGCTATATGGTAGATTTCTGGATGATTTGTGTTTTTTATGGGTGGGTACCAAAGATGAATTTGTCAGCTTTGTTGAATATCTACTGAATTTTTGAGATTCACCCATAAATTCACAATTGAGGAACTAAAATACCTAGATGTTAATATAGTTAAGACAGAGTATGGTTTCAAATCCAGAATTTTTTTCAAATTCTTATCTGCACTATTCAAGCTCACACCCCACACCAGAAAAGAAGTGTCATAGATGACTTGATGATGCATGGTATATTGATGAAGGTAAAAACTTGAAAAACATGTTCTTGAATAGAGGTTATCCGGAAGAGCTTATTGACAGTGTTTCTAAAGAAGTCAGTGATGGTAGAAAGGACAGGTTTGCCCCTATATTGGGTAAAATGGAAGATAGTGCAACCCAATATGTCACAAACAACAAAGTGGATAGCTTAAATAATGAATTTATTTCAGGTATTATTACCACTTATGATGGGCAGGCTGGTTTAATAAAAAGAACTTTTGATGAAGAGTGGATTAACTTTTCAAAAGTTTCTGACTTAAACCATATCTTTCAAAGCACATTTATAGGAAAGGTAACACTCTGAAGGACATTTTTGTGTATATAAATGTGGTGCATGTAGTTATTGTTCTTAGCTGATCACTGGAAATACCATTAATTTACGTGCCAGGAGTAACAAAACATTAACTTTAAAAACAAAGGATTATTTATCTAGGTTTATGTAAAAATGTGATGCTTTTACATAGGCAAAACACACTTATGATATTAAATTCTTTGTATAAACACACTAAAAGTTGTTTTGAAGCTGAATTTCAAGAATTATACTGGCAAGTGGTGTTATTGATGTCAGCAGAGGGCAGTATCTCAATGTATTTAAATGTGTTTATTCTCTTGCATATTATAATGGAGTTATATTTGATGTTTTTTTTAAACAAATATTTAATAGTGTCAATTAGGTGTTTGTTTTCTAATATATTTTCTTAGCATTTAATAGGTTCCCTATGTACAATTGAGTCTTCAAACATGTTTTTTAATGTTTTTTAATGTATTTATTTATTTAATGTATATGCTGAGTGTTTCTTTTGGTTGATTCAAAAGTCAGTGGAGTATATAAAAGGTTTTAATGGAATGTACTAGCATTATCTGATGAAGTTGTGGGCAGCGTAATGGTGATTTTCAGCAGCGTTAGTGTATTTGAGTGAACTGTTTTGCCTACCTAGCAGTGGTTCAGGGTGCTTGTTTTGGTTTACTGGTTTGCTTTGCATCCTCCGTTTGCAGTTTATTTGATATATATATATATATATATATATGTATATATATATTTCAATTCCAAGAATGCAATACCTTAGAGAAAGTGGAATATTGTAAGGGGGATGAGGGTTAGCATAGTGGTGAGGGTCTTAACCACACTTTTACAAGGTTTGATTCTGATCTCTGGAATAAATAAATCTAATGAATAAGTAGTTAAATAGGTAAATAAATATATGAATACATAAATAAACAAGACAAGAGCTGTATCATATAATGTCATTATTAAAAAAAGGTAAGACACTTCTTTAAATAATGAAATTGTACAATTAGTATAGAAACACTTTAAAGAAATAAGAAATTAACATTTAACGATATATATATATATCATGATATACAATACTACTAGATACACTAAATTACCACATGTAATGATGAACATAGCAAGCATAAGCTGGAAAAAATGAAAGGTACATAAAGCTCAGGGAAAACCTGAGGAAGTATTTCTTACATAAAGGTGATAAATCACTTATTGGAATCTTTTTGAGTAGGGAGAATGTCAGCAAATAAGAAGAAAACAAATCACTGGCAAAAACAATTTTTAGAAGCTATTTGGAGAATTAAATATTTACTGACATAGTAGGTCTGAGCAGGAGACAAACCAGGCAGATTATGTTGACCTGTTATTCATTATGTGTTTTCCATGTCTGGCTTGGATCATATAGTCAGTCGTTCATAACAATATCTTATAAACTTGAACATCATTTAATGATACAGTGAGCATATTACATTACAGTTTGACATTTTGCATCACATAGACTTCAAGTACTACAACAGTACGCATTTCAAATACAAACAGTATGCCTGGAAACATAATATATTCCAGTTCTAGTTCCTGGGTGTTACATTAGATACAGATGTTTTCCATAGGTTCATAGGTATTTACTAGGTTAATGACCACAAGGACTTTTTAAGCCTAGCCATTCATCCCAAATATCTGACAAGTTCTGATACCTGTGATAAGTATAAGCATGGGCCTTGGAGATGTTTTATTTATTTATTTATTGGTAGCAAATATGACATAACCAATTCCTTCATTCTTGTGTGGCATACTTTATATTAGCCATTAACATCTGATTCTATTTAAGTTATACCCAGCAGGTGCTAGACCCCAGAAGGATTTAGTTAGGATTAGTGGTTCACTGACAACATATTTTCTGATCTTAAGTCATGTCTGTGTGGATGTCACCAGTTGCACTTAGACAACATTTTTTCTTTAATCATAGAATATTTTCAATAGAACACAATTACGTTTCTGAACCTGTATCTGTAATTTCTAGCTTTTCAACAGAATGAAAATTAAATGTTTATTCTTGCAGTTCCCAAATAATTTACAGATGCTTTCAATGAGCAATACTCTGGCATGGTAGAAGATGACTATTTTGTGGACATGGCAGTAAAAGGTGGATTTAATTCTGACCATCAGGATTTAATCCTAATGGTGAGACTTAAGGAAATCAAACA
Organism: Protopterus annectens; assembly: GCF_019279795.1. NCBI lineage: Eukaryota > Metazoa > Chordata > Ceratodontiformes > Protopteridae > Protopterus > Protopterus annectens. Next base: position 644,376,058 of record NC_056749.1, read on the forward strand.
CTCAAGCAAAAAGAATATAAATCAATGTGTAACCCCCACACACACACACACACACAAGATACATCACTGTTGTATCATCTTTAACTTTTTTTGTGCCCAAGTCGAGAGAGTAAAGATTATGCAAGAATGGACATCTATCCCCATCTTGGGTATTTATCATCAAGATGTAGAACAGTGAGTTTAAACAGATGTTACAGTTTCAGACAGTAAGAAATAATTCTTTGGCTGTTGTTTGTTGTCCTTTTTTGTCAAAATGTTGTTTATTAAACATTCTTAACAGTAACAAAATGAACATCTGAGTTTATCTGCAAGGAAAGCACTTTTCCATTTTAAAAGTAGTGTACTGAGTAAACTTCTAATGAGTTTCTAATAACCAAGTACTCAAAAACAAATAATATGATGAGAACAGTGGCATTTAACAATTACTTTAGTACATTTTTTATTAAGTGTATGAATGTAGCAAAAACATGTATGGATTTGTCATGACTGCAGTTAGATGATCAGAATATAAACATAATTACAAATGCATAAATATTTGAAGGGCACACAGTCATATTAGGGTATGCAGAACAAAATGAACAAACTGAAAATAGAGAAGTGATTCATCTTGCTGATTTTAAAGAGTATTTTCCAGTCTTCAAATCTTTATTTTAAAAGTTTGTAAGCATTTAAATTTGTTTCTATGTATGAAGAGAATCTTTGGATATATATATCTCACATAAGGATGTCCACTACATTATGATAATCAATTTGAACACGGAGTATAGTACATTGAAAATTAGGTAATTGTTCTTGTATGCTTTATCTAAATCCTAACTTATTAAATCTTATTACCAAGTTATGCTATCATATATAAAAAGGATGTGATTTTGGTACTAAAATGAGACAATAAGTTGCTGGTGGGTGGGAGGGGGTTGCAGTCCTTTGAATGTTTTATTTTCCAGCATCCTTTATAAAAGTAGTTTTTCTGTTGTTTGGGACATAAGGTATAATGGTGATTTCCAACAATGGCACCTAAACTGGATTTAGCAGCTCCTTTGGCATATAATAAATAAATGATACTTAATGTTTATTGAGGGGGGTTGTATAAGCGAAAAGAGATAAGATAGGTAGAGCACTGTTTATAGGTTCATGGTTAGGGTGTGAGTGCTTTTTGTGTTCTTTAGTTGTCATCACAACTCATCAAAATCCAACCCATCAGTTCGCAGGTACAGCTGTTTCTGGTTATGAAGCTGATAGAACTACTGCTACTGACTATTTATTATTTATTTGACATTTGTTGACCGGGATTGTCTGACTGGGCTAGTGTCCTTTTTCAGCGGTGGCTATTAGACTTAAAATTATGCATCCTGTCAAGTTTTTGTCTATTAATAAAACTTACAAAACATGTCTATGCCAGTTCCATTGCCATGGAGACAGAATAAGTCCTGACTATGACCCAGGTGGCCTGAATTTACTAGCTGGTGTGGATGTTCACTGCAGCTGGTAAGGAAGGTGAGAAGTGACGCACCTCATCTGACTTGCCTGCCCTTGGAGAGAGGGTGTAAGGGCATATGCCTGGGGTGAACATTCCCATGGATGAATCCAAGGTGGAGCCCAAAGACCCCATGGGATTACTGGTTTCATGGGGACAGAGTTGTTCTAAAGAGTTACTTAATTTATGTAAGCAAGGGGCATGCTCTCGCTAACACCCATTGCAAGATGATTTTAAGGTGTTACTGACCATTCACAGGAGGTATGAGACTGCACATTAAAAATAAAGTGCACTTGGTGACTGCCTCCATGATGGCTCTTCTTGGTTAGCCTTGGTGATTGGGAAAGGAAAATGCCAGAAGACTGAGAAGGGGTCTGATGGCAGACGGTGATGGTAAAACAGACAGAAACAAACTATACACACCCATACTCTCACATGATGAGTGAAGTACATGGGAAAGTAGCTATCCATTTTTAACTTTCATTTGTAGCTTCTAACTTAATTATTAGCCATCTTAAATATAATATGTATCAACTTCTGTTTCGCAAAAGGACATTTAGTTAGGACTACTCAACTGATCAGAAGTCCCTTGAAAAATCCTGAATAAACTCAACCACTTTGACATTTGTGTTTCTTTAGGAAGGGCTTCAATCTAGATGTCCCTTCCCCAGTTTAGAGACAGAGCTCAGCATTTACTGTCTCGACTACTCTATAAAAAAAGTAACGCAGACCATAACAAATAGGCATCAGACAGAGCTCAGCATTTAGTGTCTCGACTACTCTATAAAAAAAAGTAACACAGACCATAACAAATAGGCATCAGACAGAGCTCAGCATTTAGTGTCTCGACTACTCTATAAAAAAAAGTAACACAGACCATAACGAATAGGCATCAGACAGAGCTCAGCATTTACTGTCTCGACTACTCTATAAAAAAAGTAACACAGACCATAACAAATAGGCATCAGACAGAGCTCAGCATTTGCTGTCTCAACTACTGTATAAAAAAAGTAACAAAGACCATAATGAATAGGCATCAGACAGACCTCATTATTTGCTGTTTTGACTACTGTATAAAAAAAGTAACACAGACCATAACGAATAGGCATCAGACAGACTTGAGGATCAGGCAACTAAATCCACCTATTTTGTTTTGAATTATGCCCACATTAGAAGTATATTTGTTATGCCTGAAAATCTTTACTTAGATTTTTCAGCCTAAGATGGAGTTGTTTCCCAGCTAAAACCAAACAAAAAAAAGTAAATGAAAACACTGCATTCAAAACAAGAACTGCAAACATATACATAGTATGTTAATGCAAAAATGTGACACTGTTGAGCAGCTTATGGGCATCACTTTGCCATCCCCAACTCTTTTGGATGCTAGCTCATTTAATTTTAGTATATTTTTCCTGTCTTTCCTTTAGGAAATTAATCAAATGATTTAATGTATACAGATCTACTTTACAGCTGCATGGATTGCAGAAAGCAACCATTGCACACCCTAGTAAAACTAATACTTTTCAGTTCACATGAAAAGATCACAACACCGAAGCACACTAAAAAAAAAAAAAAGCTTTACTAAGTCAAAAGAATACAAATTGTATGTGTTGACTTTTCTTTATAATGACATGACAAACTAACTGTACAGTAATCCCAGGTCAACAGCAAAGTTATACTAATTAACATTCATTTAATTAAAACAGTAATCATTGCTGCTCCTTAATATTTATATACGAGAAAATAAGGCTCCAAATTTCGTATTATTAATCAACACCATTGCATTGCTGCTGAAATTAGTGAGAATGGCAAGAGGAATAAAATCATGCTCAGCATATAAACTTTAGGTATTTGCTTACACTTTTGTTGTAAATTGAAACATCTCCAAAAAGCAGCCTGTATGTTATGATTTATAGCTAATTACTCAGTCTTACATATATCAGCAATTATTTTAGTTAAATAAACATGTGAAATATATTTACAACACATCCAAGAAGCTGTGGCACAGATTAATCTAATGAGTCATACAGAACACATATCTCAGTGTCACATGTCACACCTCTGGCACTTAAAATCTACTTTAGTTGCTGACAGTTTGCACGAGTCATAAAATTGCCATTAGTAAGACATACAGAATAAGGGTCTATGTGACTCAGTGAGTCTGTCAGGCAACAGTGATGCCTACATAAAGTGACAAAGGAACCTGTGAATGTTTCATAAAGTGAGTGAGTGGGACCTGAAGCAACTGCCAGCTAATTAGTTAACATTTAAGTTGAACAGCACTGTCATGGAGACATTCGCCCCGACAGTGACACACCAATGTAATTCACAGAATGTGTGGGAAGAATCATCTAGTTCCTTAGGGTTTTGCTATGGACATGGGAACAGTGAAGGAAGGAAAATATAAGTGACATGATGACAGCATTCATTCTCAAGCATGATAAAATGGTGTGCTGTACAAGGCTGAAGTGGCACGAAATAAACATTTAAATTGGTCAAGTAAAACTGATAAGAGCTGATGTTTTTCTATAGAATTCTTCAACATATCATAGCAAAGTCCAAACAGGAGCAATGTTGGACCTAAAGCATTGGGTGATTTCTGCACGGACACAAACCTAATGAAATACTAAGACTTATGACAAGTATGCAAACGTCAAGTTAGAGTAATTTGCAAATACACAGTATAATGCTCAACCCAGATTAAAGAAAATTCTTTAAGCAGCAAATATTACCCATATTAGATAATGAAGCATGGTCTGCTAACTACTTCTACCTGTTAATAACACATTCATTTAAAGTGAGGTATATAGCATCTCTCTGAAACAAAGTGGTCCAAATATTTTTTTATGGAGACAGCTGTATAACATCCTAACATACTGAACATCTTCAGACCTTGTGCACACATACAATCCAACCCAATTCAACACACACACACACCTACAGAAAATGCACTAACTCCTAAATGTTCATATATCCCAGCACACAAACACATCACACAGTAACTTACACATAATTCATATATTATTTTATGTGTGGGGCAACGGACAACATCCACCTTAACATAAATAATTCTGAAGCATCCCCTGGCATGGTAAATGAAGCACGGTGATTCTCATTTTATCCACAAACACATCACACTACTTACTCACCTCTCACATTTTGTATTCATAAACCATCAACACTTAATACTCAACTCTACTCAAAGCAACAGTGCACCATAGACAGAACCACCCGAAACACCTGGACAGTATACATAAAAGCATGGTCAAACACATGCATGCACGCACACATGCACACACACATACCACCGACTCCTGCATAATTTGTTACATACATCTGGTCTGACATAAATCAGTAGTTGGAAATATATAGATTTTCTTAAAAAAAACTACGAGGAAAATCAACCTAAAATTATAAGTACAGGTTAAATACTGTTGAAGTCAAAGTCAAAGAAAACTTGATTGTCATTCAGAACTACACAGCAGTGTAGCTGAACAAAATTACAACGCTTCATTCTCAATGCAGGAAACAGTTGCACATACAGACAGAAAAAAATTAATAAAATATCACAGTAGAATTTTAATAAGTAGCAATTTGTAAGTAAATTAGGACAGCAGTGACCCACACCCATCCCAGAACAGGAGACAAGGAACAATATGAAGGTAATATTATCAAAGTAAAATTGAAACAATAGCAGAATATCTATGAATAGAATGAATTATTGCACAGTTTCTATATTGCACTTTACAGTCCTTCAGTGTGTAGGTGAGCTACCTTAGTATTGCACTTAGTTATTGCATATCCATAAAATAAGCCCCTTGTTAGGCTAGTTATGTAACAGACGTCATGGTTCGTTTTTCCCAAGAGTTCAACAGTCTAATGGAAAGCAGAAAAAAAATGTTTTTTGGTCTGGTGGTCTTACAATACAGGCTTCTGTATCTCCTGCCTGAGGGCAGGTGAGTGTACAAAACATTGGCAGAATGCATTGGATTGCTGGAAATCTTTTTGGCCCTGTCGATGCATCGGCATTTGTGTAGATCCTCCAGAGGTGTAAAGGAGGTGCCAATGATTCTTTCTGCTGACCTTACAACTTTCTTGATAGCCTTCTAATCCTGATTATTACAGCTCTCATACCAGACTTCAATGCTGTTGGTCAGGACACTTTCAATGGTGCCCCTATAAAAGGTTTGAAGCATGGAGCTTGGTAATTTTGCCTTCCTAAGTTTCCTTAGAAAGTCCAAGTGTTGCTGAGCTTTATTGATGGTGCTGGATATACTGGACTCACCAGGATAAATTCTCCGTGACATGAACACCCAGGAACTTTGTACTCTTGACCCTTTCCACTGTCATCCCTTTCATCACTAGAGGTTTGCGTGGTACTTGAGATCTTGTGAAATCAACAGTCAACTCCTTTGGCTTGCTGACAGTCAGTGCTAGATTGTTGCTGTCACACCAGACCCGTAGTTGATTAATCTCTTTCCTGTAGGACTTCTCCTCTCCATCTTTCACAAGGCCTATAACAGGGTTACTCTACCAAGATTCGTCATGCACAATGACTCAAAAATATTTTTCAGTCTAAATGTGGTTCATATTTTATCTTTTAGCCGACTAAAGTACTCACTTACTCACTAGAGAATGTAAAAATAAGTAAACTGCATGCACCTCTTTTGCTATAAGGTAATGCCACTAGAATTTCACTAGTATAACTGAATTCTGTGCTTAAGTATCTCCACTGTATATCACACCGATCTTGTATCATAGGTCCTACATATACTTATAGCCCCCCTACAACCTAATTTACAGAAAGATGCTTATGTGGTGTCAATCAGTTCTACACAACTTATGTAGTCAGTTTTGGAGAATACTTGGACTCACTAAGACTTGCACTACTTTTTTTGGATGTCATCCTTGAATACAAGGAATTTCTGTGATTGGTTATTTAAAGTAGGCATAACAGGTAATTTCCAGCTTTGTCACTCGTACAGGAAGTGTTTCTGGGATGATTGATTTACCCAAGTGATTCCAATAATGAGCATAAGGAAACGGATACAGCTAAAATGTCAGCAGATGGCGATGTGCCCAAATAATGCTGCATCAGTTAGTGTTCCCACAGGAGTGAAATCTCAGGTAATATGTCAGGTATTGTGAGAATCCAGATTAGCTGTGCAAAACTTGATGAGGTTTTAAGCAAGAAAATCCATGCAAGATTTGCAGATGTGGGGCAAAAAAGCAAAACTGTTCTTTGTTGCATGCTAAAAAGCGTGCACACACACACACACACACACACACACACACACACACACACACACACACACAATTAGCAATCATACTTCCAACCCCAAAACTGAGAGCTACTAATCTCAGCCCCTTTAATTGCTACATATTTGTTTTCCACACTAGATTCTTTGAAGACATTTTGTTTTGACTAAGGTGATATTCAGATTTGAAAAGTATATATAATTCTGATATCTGGCATATGTAAAATGTGTTGTCCCCACTGTTTTCTTCAATGCAATAATAGCTCATGTTGTGAAGTAAATTTCTTCACTGTCACTATAAATGGCACAGACACAGTTCTGTTATCCAACAAGAAAATGTTCATTCCTTTCCAGCTGACTACTTTCCCTTCACGTCTCTGTTAGCAAAGCTGCACTCTTCCAGATTTATACACCATGGCTTTTCCTCATAAGAAGACAAAAAAGATTTCAGGCTAGATGCAAGGACATTTATAAATCATATTCATATTTTATAATTGTAATATTTATATGATTATCAGGTAGGTGAACTGGGACGTGGTTCATCCTGTTTTCAGTTAAAACTGGGATGTGATTTAAAAGGCAAATGGATTCTTTTTGTGTATAAAGCAATAACATTTCAATACTTTTACTAGTACCCAAATGTAAAATGACAGATGCATCACATTTAGTCAAAATATTACAGGATTTTGTGTAAACATAATTATCTTTTTCTTAGAATTGAATGAGTGCAGGAATATTAATGTTAGCAACCCTTAAATATTATTTTTCAGTAACATGGGTATCTGTATAATATATGCTTGAACTAAGAACGATCTGTTATGTAGAAGCTTCATTTCTTTGTATCATGCATTGTGTACTCTTTAGATTTGTACGTTTACAAAAGTATTTTTCTTTTAGGTCCTGTATTTGTCGTTATGAGGCAAGTGCTACACTGTGAGAGGTAAAGTCTTTTATCAGTTAATATATTCCTGTATGACAGTTTATAGAGTACTGCTTTAAAGAAATTATGCAGATGACATTAAACTCTATCAAGAGATAATGACTACAGATCAGACGTACTGCTGCATGAGAAGGTGACCTTCCAGGGTAACTAGATCACAGGAAAAAAAAACTGGAAGATAAATGTAGGAACATGACATGTTATAGAATTATGTAAGAAAAAGATTGAACAGATTTACAGGCATACTAAGCAAGTGTAAGAGGAGGATGGGGTAGAATTTTTCCAATGGAATACTTGGTAAGTGAAGGAAGCTCATGAAATACAGGGTCACTATAATCATAGTAAGTACAGTTGTTAGGCCTTACAGTATGATGTCTAGTTATTAGCCTGTCCACCATAACTTATTAGCCTGTCCACCATAACCAAATAGAAGTTTAGGAAACAAATGACACTGGGAGACAAAGCCTGATGACTCAAGATGGGATTATCAGTTTGGATGTTGTTGTTAAAATGAGTATCCAGTTAATGTCTAAAGGTTTTCCAAGACTAACATTTGCACTATAAACTTGAACAGCAAAGGATTACATTAAGAAGTTACAGTATAATTAGTCACTGCATTGTTTTATTTAAAGGCAACGTTTAGCTTAGTTTAGCTTAGTTTGAGAATATGACAGTTTATGAAACCTCAGAAGTTAGAGGAACTGAATAGGTCTTCTGGAATCCCTGGATTCATCACATCTTTTGGCAAAATGAGAACACTGTTATTACCTTTGTGCTACAAACAGAAAGAAAGCAGGGGTATATGTTTGTACTGTAAGCTATTCTAATGACTTCCATGTTGCTATTATAGACTGCTCCATCAAGTACAGTTTAAGAATTTAAAGAATTAAAGGATAGGGTAGTTATCTGGCTTGAAAGCAATATTTTGCAGTATAATTTATTTATTGTGTTAGATTAATTAATGATTTGTTCTTTTGACCACAGTTTCAATGTATGCAGCCATCTAGATGTCTAATCACCAATAAAATTGCTTTCTGTATCAGTTGATGTACCTTGACATGGTAAACTGAGAACAGTTACTAACCAATATATGCAACAAAACTCCATGCCAGGTTTTTTTCAGCTTCCAAATTTAAATGACAATCCAGATATAAAAATTATTGCTGATGAAGAAGTGGCCTAAAATAGGACTGATGTTTTACATTAATGTGCTGTACAAAGTTAGGTATTTTGAAACTTAATTTTGTGACAAAAATGTGACATTTTCTATAACAGGAACCTTGTATCGTGGTATCCTGTGGCACTTGAGTTTGATAGTTATATATGTGGTTTTGGGACATGCTCATTCTGATGAGAATGTGAGGTGTGTTGTTCAGAGCATTTATCCTTCATGATCTTAACTTTAAGGAAGATTCAGAGATATGCTGTACACTGCATATGGCAGCTGCAGAAGTGTATGCAAGTAAACCAACTACATGCAATCCAGAAACAATATTCTGACAGCACAGCAGCTGAAACAGTACTATAAACCAGTGGCATGAATGGAATATGCTGTCATATATGAACTAAAAAGTCACAGCTTGACTTACAGAGCACATTATCTGTTTTGTATATTATGGTACTGCTAACTATAACCCCACCTTAGAAAACTATTTTCTGTAACACTACTGCTATTCAAACAAATTTGGTCTGAATGTGGTAGTGGGGTTTATATGATAAGCTCACAAAAGGACATTATTTTCCCTTTCAAATTTTTTTGACTTTCATTATGTTGGGTTGTTGGTAAGCTTGTTTTCTGGTACACTGTTATTGATACTTTGTCATTCAATGCATGTATATTTCAGACATTTACCAGAAACCTCTCTTTCTATATATTACATATAAATGCATATATAAATAGATTTTATTTATTTATTTTAAAATTTGTTTACCGGGTAAGTCCAACTTGGAACATGTCAATTTTCGGTGGAGGCTCAGGGAGAAACGCTCCAGATGCATGTCTTTATAATTTGGGAGGAAACTGGAGTACCTGGAGGAAACCCACACGAATGCAGAGAGGACATGCAGACTCTGCACAGAAGGCACCCCAGCCAAGGATTGAACCAGAGAACCTCTTGCTGTGGGGTGACAATGCATACCGCTACACCACTGTAGCATCCACATATATGCATGTGCAACATCCTAAATTATTTTCTCAACATTTTTATAATTTTGCAAGGTGGACAATGGCCACTGGTGGTGTAGGTGGTTAGTAATGCTGCTGTCATCCCATCATTTTAAGAACCTGTTTTGCAGTTGTACAGGCCAGCAGTGTCTTAGGATGTAGCCAGACTTCAACATCTTTAGTCAAGTACTATGAAATAGTGCAATACAAATGGTAATGGCATATGGGATTACAAAATGGGGCATGTAAATGTGTATCTGTTTCTGAAAAGCATACTGCAATATAAAGCAGCAGTTGATGCCTATTCTATGGCATGTTGCATGCAACAGTATTAACATCTGTAAGGCAATCTGTATGAAACAATCAGCTGCTGATTAAGAAGGATCAGCTGATTATGCAGATGTAAAACTACCAGACTGAATCTTACCTACAGTTACAATTTAGATTTCTATAACAGTAATTCTATATCTACATTCAGGACACAGATAACCTGTGATAGGTTGCCTTTTCCATGCACATATTTCTGTATTACATTTATTATTATTATTATTATTATTATTACTTTTATTATGCTTTTTGCAGAGTAGCAATCTACCCCCTTACCCATGGTCAATTTTGGGAGCACACCAGCTTTTCTTTCTTAGAAACACCTATGTATATGCTGGCAGATGTACTTAACCAGGTATGTCCACATGGCCAGTCTGTGCCCTGTGTTCCTTCCTACCATGGCACACTATGCACTGTATGAATGTATGTCCCAGATGATGATCACACAGCATCAACTTTGGTGAATGGAGCTTACATCTTCAGCTTGCATTTTGTATGCTCAATTTGAATGTGAATTTTTAGTGAACTGCCATACAAACAGCTCTCTGCAAAATATCTAAGTAGATTCCTATGTAAGCATATTAACCCCAGCTGCATAGAATGAAAGACAGAGTGTAGTCTGCACTTTGTCAGATGTAAAATGGATGTAGGTTAAAGTCATCAATTTCAGTGACTAATTCTGAACTTCTTCATATTATTTTCTATAGGAAATCTCCATCAATGGATTTCTATTTGTGCACCAAAATGATTTGGTGTGTGTGGGAGGGGGTGTATGTGCACTTTTCTGTTTAGTTGCCACTGTTGTGTAACTGTACAGTTAGTATATGTGTGAAGAGGGTGAGTGTGGGGTTGGGGCACCCCCATATTTCACTGCATGGGGGGACTTGCCCTGCTAAAAAATCTTTTTTGTAGCTTATAGCTTTCATTAAACTATTTCTAATAGCTTTCATTAAACTATTTCTACTTGGAGTAGGGTGATGTTGAAGAATGAACTTGTAATTTTTAAATTGATCTGAAAATTAACTACAGAGTCTCATTTATTACAAATTACATGGTGAAGTAATGGAAATGTACATTACAGAATGACTGCATGTGTGCCCTCAAAATATGTTAAGCAGCAATTGCACATTAAAAATCATATCTAGAAAACATAACTGAATGAATAAGCTGCAAAAAGTTTAGTATTCCTTATTTAATGGGGATTAGCGTATTTGAAGTTCTAAATTTTAGGCTGCCATGCTAACAATCACATACCACATTTTTTTAAGTGAATGGAATTTTACTCAGTGGTGGTCTGATTAAAAAGATTTGTTCTCTAATGTAAAGCCATGTCCAAAGGTCAAGAGTGCAAATTTACTTGTTTATTTAGGAAAACAATACATTGTTACAATGCCACAAATATGTAATGATATTTAAAAATTATATGTGCATATTTTTATCAAATGTATTGTTCACAGAACCTGATCTAATCCAAGTAAAAATTATTCTGGCTGACTAATCACTGTAACATAAATAGTCATTATAAATCATAAACATTTTTAAGTAAGTTCTGATGCATCTTTAATAATATCACTGGGTAGCATGACAAATTAGTGCTAATATTTCTGCTTCATAGCTCCAGTTCCTGGGGTTTAATCCTTACGTCTAGGCACTGTCTGTGTAGAGTTTTGCATGTTCTCCTCCCCACGCCTGTCTGCGGTTTCCTGGGTATTCTGTTTTTTTCCTACCTCCCCCACACCCCCCACAAATGCTGTTTGATTACTTGTAGTAAATTGTTCATATGTGTTTATTGTATTTACCCTTGTCTTTATGATCTGGAAAATGGGTCAAGAACCATTTTACTTAACTGGTTATAAAATAAAATTTAATTTTGTCTTTCTGCAAAGGTCTAGGATTCTTATGGATGATGCCAGCTCTGTGGTATTGAGAGATAAATATGTTACAGGTCACTAGAATTCATATTACTTTTTGAATACATATTAGAAATGGCTGGGGAGAATGGAAGTCAGCAGTCAGTGTTGACTTACCTACGGGTGGATCTGGAACCCAACATGAATGACACCTAGCAGGAACACCTTAGTGTTCATCCTGTGAAGTTTTAACCTAGGGAGATGGCACTGGCATGTGGATGTCATGTTTAAGTCAAGGGGAATTCAGTGCCTGGAGACATGCTTCTCCTTGGGGGCTAGTATATAACTCATATGAACCACTGTAGTGGATGGGGTACTTCCCTGGGAAACAAAGAGAGAGAAAGGCAACAGTCTACTCCACAGGACCATGAAAAGCTGGCCTACATTTAGACACCAGAATCTTGCCACAGAGTATATGAGATGCCTGGGGATTCTTGGAGAGGAAAGACTGGGTCATAGGGCTCTTATCTTGCCTGGGGATTCCCAGTTCTCCTTAACCTCAAAGAAATGTGTTAATTGGATGCAAGTATACGAGTCATCAGGCTCAGTCCTGCAGGAAGAGGAGATTAATGATAATAGAAGTAGTAATAATAATAATAATAATAATAACAATAATAATAATAATAATAACAAAAAAACAAGAACTCAGATAAACACCAAGAAACTAAAAAATCCACAACAAAAGATGACAGAGAAGTAATGTTCCATGTTTTATTATCCACAAATTGAGCATTTTTGTCCTGGTACAATGGACTTCATCAGAACGACTACAACATAAAAATCACCCTCTTTTATACATCTCAACAAGATATGGCAATTACCAGTTACACTAAATCAATTGACAATCAATTATTCTTTAAAGTGATAAAAGATTTAGTTCACCCCACTTTTTACATTTAAGAAATACTTCCAGCTAAAACATATAAATTCAAAAAATTACATAATGATATCTCACAAAAATCTTGATTAAAACCAGTAACAATAATATAATAAAAATCAATGACATAAAATAAGCTGCTTTAAGTGTCAAAACACAGCTAAGAGACACTTGCTGATTGAGTCCAGGGGGTTCCAAAGCATTTGTTCCATCTGCCAATTAAGTTCTTTATACTTTAAACATTGCTCATTGAGTCCAGGGGGTTCCAAAGCATTTGTTCAATCTGCCAGTTAAGTTCGTTATACTTTAAACAATCATTAGCCGGTTCCCCCCTGGACCACAAATCCACATGGTCAATAGCAAAAAATGTAAAATGACGGTGCATATATTTTTTAATGTTTTAAAGTGTTCCTATAATCTTGTACCTTAATGTCATTTGTATGTTGATATATTCTGTTCATCCAGGCCCCTTTAGTTTTTCCTATATAATATCCCTTGTATAGTTGACATAAGGCAATGTAAATTACACCCCTCTGTAAAACAGTAATATTTATGTGTAGGCTTTATGGTTCCATATCTCTTAATACAAAAACTGTCACCCTCTAGTATAATTTACACTGAGAACAGTGCCCACATTTTATCATACATCCCTTCCCTGAACTAAAGTTCCCCCTCTCAAGCAGCATTTTGAAACTAACATCTTTTTTATATGCAATTCACAGTTTTTTCACCTACTATTCCTAGATGCTTTTGGTCTAAAGTAAAAACATTCCAATTTCTCTGTATGATGTCCTGAATATCATAAAAGTGAAGATTAAATGGAAGGAGTAGAGCTTTCTGAAAACACATGTCTATCACACAGAAGGACTGCCCACCAATAATTGTACTCATCCCTAACAAAGGTGTAAATACTCCTGCTTGCCTTTTTGTTTTAACTTCGAAAAAGATCCCCTGGACAAAAGACTCAGGGCATCCTCTTTTTCTAAGCATCTCTTGGAGTTTTACACACTCTTCCAGAAAAGTACAGTTTTGTACCTACCATAAATGTAGATGTTCGAGGATCCACATTGCTGCAGTCCTAACCATTGGGTAGTCCGCTGTCCAGTCGGCCCGAATACCAAAGTATATGGCTGACGTCGGTCAAGGCGCATTAGACTGATGTCAGGACGTCAGGGTACTAATGCGCATGACCGTATCTCAGTCTTTTCTTGCCCCAGATGTCAGAAGACCCTAAAAGACAAGGCCCAAACCAAAACCAAAAACCCTGCACCAAACATATATACAATATATACAAATGTACAAGAGTATATCCTAACCCACACCACCACCCCTAAACACAGAGGGAAGGAGGGAGGGACTGCAGCAATGTGGATCCTCGAACATCTACATTTATGGTAGGTACAAAACTGTACTATGTTCTTCATTCCACATTGCTGCAGTCCTAACCATTGGGTAGAATCCCAAAGCAGAGTTAAGGGAGGCTGGCAAATCACAAGGAAGCAGGAGCTGTCAACATGCCTTGCAAAATAGCTGTGGCAAACCAGCCCTAGATTTAGAGTAGAGAGGAAGATGGTAATGCTTAGAGAAAGTATGCACTGAACTCCAAGTAGCTGCCTCCAAAATATCCTTAGTTGCCACCCCCCTTAGAAATGCTGTTGAAGTGGCAGTAGCCCTAGTGGAATGAGGCCTAATCCCAGCTGGAATCTCCTTGCCATGATGGGAATAACAAAATGAAATGCAAAACCCAATCCACTTAGAAATAGTTTGCTTAGACACAGGCTTGCCCTGAGAACTCAAAGCAAAAGAAACAAACAACTGCTGAGACTGCCTGAAATCCTTAGTCCTGCTTAAATAATAACGCAACTGCCTATGTACATCTAAAGTGTGCAAAATCTTTTCCCCTTATTTTGGGGATCTGCATAGAAAGTAGGCAAATGAATAGTTTGGTTTAAAGCCACACTAGAAACCACCTTAGGCATAAAGGAAGGATTAGTACGTAAGGATACCCTATCCTTATGGAAAATCAAAAGGGCTCTACTGCCATAAGGGCCTGCAACTCAGAAACCCTTCTTGCAGAAGTAATAGCCAACAAAAAGCAGTCTTCCATGACAAGTATTTCAATTCAGCAGTAGCCGCAGGCTCAAAGGTTGTAGAGTAAGTTTTTCCAACACAAAATTGAGATCCCAAGCAGGAGTAGGAGCTCACGGGGGTCTTATATTCTTTGCCCCTCTAAGAAACTGCTTGAACAAAGGATGCGAAAACAATGGTGGGTCACAATCATAGTGAGCTGAAATTGCTGCAGCATGAATCTTAATGGAAGAGAAGGACAAACCTTTGTCCAACAACTCAGTAAGATATTGAAGAGCCACACTCAAATTAGGCTCAGAAATCTCCAAATTCTTTGCTGTACTCCAAAATAAAAATCTCTTCCATTTTTCTGCGTACACCTTCCTTGTACTAGGTCTTCTGGCTTCCCTAATCACATTTAAAACTTGTTGAGGAAGTTGAGACCTGCTGTGCTTCAGAACAGAATATGCCAGGCTGTTAGATGAAGAGAGTGAAGCTTGACATTGAGCAGGTGACCGTCCCTCTGAGATAACAGATGTGGAATCAAAGGCAAAGGCCATGGAGGCTTCCTTACCAGACTCCTTAGTAGTGGGTACCAGTGTTGTCGAGGCCAATCTGGAGCTATTAAAATCATCCTTGGCTTGTCTTGTCTGACCTTTAGAAGCACCTTTGGAAGAAGAGGCAGAGGTGGAAAGGCATACACATGAAGATTTTTCCAACTGAAAGAAAGAGCATCCACTTTCCAAGCTGTGTGATGAAACCCCTTTGTGCAAAACTTTGGCAGCTGGTGGTTTAGTGGAGAAGCGAACAGATCTATGTCTGGAGTTCCCCATGACACTGTCAATTTCTGAAATACATGAAGATCCAGTTTCCACTCGTGGGGATCCATGATTTGTCTGCTTAACACATCTGCTAAGGAGTTCTGTGCTCCCGGCAGAAACCTTGCCTGTAGAGTCAGTTGCAAGCTGAGCGCAGTTTCCCATAAAATCATTGCTTGCCTGCATAGAGGATAAGAGTGTGTTCCCCCTTGTTTGTTGATGTACCACATGACAGTTGTGTTGTCTGTTAGAATCAACACCTGCCCTGGAAGAAGTAACTCCTTGAAAGCCATTAATGCAAACTGGACTGCTAACATCTCCTTCATGTTGATATGTAGATGCTGAAGTCTGGCAGGCCACTTGTCTTGTATCCACTTTCCATTTAGATGAGCTCCCCAAGCAACATCTGAGGCATCTGTCGTTAGAATCTGACTTGCCTCTGGCCGGGTCACAGAGAGTCCCTTGTTTAGGTGACATTCCTGAGCCCACCACAAAAATTCCTTTTGAATGCAAGGTATTATTTGAATGACAGTGTCCAAATCCTGGCAGTGCTGTGTCCACAGATTTTTGAGATACCATTGTAGCTTCCTCATATGCAGTTTGGCATTGGGAAGTACCAGAATACAAGATGCCATGAACCCTAAGGCTTGAAGGACTGTCCTTGCAGTCAGCCCGGACTGAAGAGATAGATGATGGAAGTAACTGGAGAGATTCTTTTGTTTGTCCGGGGTTAAAAAGGCCATCTGGGCTGCTGTATTCAGTCTCACACCCAGAAAGCACATGTCTTGAGAGGGTACTAGACTGGACTTTATTTCGTTCACAGAATACCCTAGGCATCTTAGCACTGCTATGACATATTCCAAATGCTGTAGAAGGTCTTCCTTTTCTTGAGCCAGAATCAGGCAGTCGTCCAAATAAGGATAGATTTGAATTCCTTTTAGCCTGAAGTAAGCTATCACTGGAGCCAGAACCTTTGTGAATACTCTGGGCGCAGTAGATAAGCCAAAGGGCAATGCAGAGAACTGATAATGAGAATTTCCAGCTCGAAAACGCAGATACTTTCTGCAACTTAGTGTTATAGGCACATGAAGGTAAGCTTCCTTGAGATCTAAAGTTACCATCCAGTGATCTTTGCCCAGCAGAGGTAAAAGCTGTTGTAACGTCAACATTTTGAACTTGGGAATGTCCAGAAAAGTGTTGAGGATAGATAAATCCAAAATTGGTCTCCACGTGTTCCCCTTCTTTGGTACTAGGAACAGGCGAGAATAAAATCCTAGGCCCCTTTCTGGTACAGGGACTGGCTGAATGGCCCCTATTTGGAGTAACAGAGAAATTTGCTTGTGAGCCTCTTTCCTTTGTGGAGGAGGAACGTCTGGCATGCCTTTGAAAGGGGGCAAAGTATGGAAATAAAACCTGTAACCGTGATGAATGATATCCAAAACCCATCTGTCTTGAGTAATTAAATCCCAATTTTCTTTGAAAAGAGACAGTCTTCCTCCCAAAGGAGCTGCCAGACGAGAATGAACTGGCAGCTGAAAAGGCAGGTCATTGGGTCTGTTTACGAAAGGACTGACCCCTGCCCTCACCAGAAGTCTGAGCAGGAGAACTCCCTGTTCTAGGCCTAAAAGAACCTTGAGCTCTGCCTCTACCACGTCTAGACCTACCCTAGACTGGGAATCATAAGCAGGATATGTCCATCCCTTAGTAGGCCAATTTCTGCTAAACTTTGGAGGCTGTACCTGCAAAAAATCTTTAACAGTCTGCATAGATTTAGCCTTGTCCTCCATTTTCTTTAAAACTGCTTCCACAGGCGAACCAAACAACACATCAGACTGTAAAGGAGCATCCAAAATCCTTGTCTTAACATGCTCAGCTAAATTCTGATCCCTCAACCAAGCGTGCCTGCGAAGAACAGAACCAGTGGCAGCCACCCTCGAGGAGGCCTGCACAGCATCAAAACCACATTGCAAAGAATGCTTACCCACTTGTTCAGACACATGAACTAAATCCAGCAACTCTTTACACTCAATACCTTCCGCCAGAGCATCCACCTTAGATTTCAATTGTGAAAGGAGGTAATTTTGATATTTTAGCATGTGAAACTGACAATTCAACGCCCTCATGGCTAAAGTGGAAGAAGTATACACTTTCTTTCCCCATCTATCCAAAGCCCTTGCCTCTTTATCAGAGGGAACAGGATTTTTAACAACCGAGGCCTTAACACCCTTAGGCCCCTGAGAAACAATGTCTGGGGCTGCCCTAGGACGCTTAAGAAGATACTGATGAGCTTCAGGCGGCCTATAGTACGTATCAGGTTTAACAGGGGCAGGAGGCAAAGAATCAGGGTTCAGGAAGCCTCTGCAAAAACATCTTCCACCACATTCAACACAGGAGGTATAGCTAAGGGCCTATGCTGGGGTAAAACAAAAATTCCCTAAGCCTCTTCCTGGAATCAGAGAAATCTTGGCCTTCCCATTTAAAATGCTCCCTCATGGAATGCAGAGTCTCTGAAAATGAAAAATCCTCAGGAGGAGAAGCTGAAGGAGTGGAATCATCCACATCAGAATCAGAATAATGAGGAAACTCCTGCAAGTCTTCAGCGAAGACTCAGAAGCCTCTGAACACTGTTCAAAACTCTCAAACTCAGGCTCCACCCTAGGCCTCTTATCAGGAGGGGGCATAGAACCTCTAATCATAGTAATCAAATCCTCTGCCATTTTAAGCATATGTTTCTTAGGCACAGAACCTGAAGTGCTAGGAGAAGCCCCCACTGAGGCTAAACTTGGCCTACCTCTCAAAGAAGTCTTGGAAACAGAAGGAGAGGATCTAACTACCTTAGGAAGAGAGGGAAGAACAGATACCTGAGAAG
This sequence comes from Protopterus annectens, assembly GCF_019279795.1. Classification (NCBI taxonomy): domain Eukaryota; kingdom Metazoa; phylum Chordata; order Ceratodontiformes; family Protopteridae; genus Protopterus; species Protopterus annectens. The sequence continues at coordinate 644,394,762 of NC_056749.1, forward strand.
CCCCCTCAGCCTGGCCTACCTCCTGAGAGGGCACATCCTGTAACAGTAAAGTCTCTGCCTGAGACTCCACAGAAACTCCTGGCAAAATTTCTGGCTCCACTGAGCCTTCTAAAGAACCGACGTCCGGGACTGCCGGTTCTTCAACCCTAGGCTTTGCTGCTTTGTCCTTGCGCTTTTTGGGCCGGCGCGGCGAGCATCCGACGGCATTTTATAATTACAACGCTTCCCAAACACTAACCTGGCACAGTCTAACCTCCTCTTAATAGTGCGTTTGTTAAATCTAGCACAAGAGCGGCATCCAACAACGTCATGCTCAGGCCCTAAACAAGGTATACACAAAGTATGGTAATCCCTATGAGGTATCTGTTTCCCACAAGAAATACAGTTATTCACTTTTTCTGACATCCGGTTAAATACTGAGGCAAGAAAAAAACAAAATGTTCCCCAACGGGGTACTTAGCCAACTTTGTTTCGGTCTGAAACTCCGACTTCAGAAAATTTCAGAACGCCAACCTGCACTCGCAAAACTGCTTCTGCATCGGACCATGCAGCAAAAAAGACTGAGGATATGACGTCGGTCATGCGCATTAGTACCCTGACGTCCTGACATCAGTCTAATGCGCCTTGACCGACGTCAGCCATATACTTTGGTATTCGGGCCGACTGGACAGCGGACTACCCAATGGTTAGGACTGCAGCAATGTGGAATGAAGAACATCATCAGGTCTTCAGACACCATCCTAGCCAATCCTACATATCGTCTCTTCACCAGAGATTTTTTTCTGGTGAAGTGGATGCCAACTGGCAAAATGCAATAATGAATTTGAATAGGTTGGATTCCTATATAGGGAAGACTGAAACTGATGAGCACAATCATTTTTGAAGATACTCACATCAAGATAATTAACCCTATCCTTGTTAACTACTATAGTAAACTTCAAGAACTAGGTGGTAGCATTCAAGTAATTATAGAAATCTCTCAACTTGTCAAGGCTATCCTTCCAAAAAAATTACAATGTCGTCTAGGTATCTCCCATATAGGGCCCAACATTACTGTATTGGGAGGGGAAAACAAAAAGTTCTTCCCATTGGACTAAAACAGCATTAACAAAAATAGGGGCACAAAGCTATGCCCTTACTCTACTTAAATATATGATTTTCAAAGATCAAAGGTGTTCTCAAGTACTTTTTCCAATAGTGCAATGATGGTGAGGATTTTATACTACATACTAAATTTGTTTTTACAGAGAACAACATAAAACCATTCTAGGCCCTAATAATGAGGGATTATGGAAAACAGATCACATACATTAATTGTGACTGTTATTAATTGGTCACTGTAAAACTCATTAGACACCTTGGACAAAAAGTCCCAGGAGTCTGTATATAGATAAGGACATTTTTCTAGGACTCCTTTGTCTGTTGGTCTATCGGTATGAGATGGACAAGAAGACAATTTTAATGTGATTACAATGATTTAGTATTCAGGAGGATAGTCTTCATTTACTGACTACCATCATGTGTATAGTACAGTTATAGGTAAAAAAGTGAAGTACTGAGAAAATCAAGGAAACCCAGGCATATTATACGTGATACGAACCAGAAACTGAACATAAAGTGACTTAGTGCCACGTGTCTGTACTGTCCTAATGTAATCATTCAACAGAAACTTTTAAAAATGACTTGAAAACTAAAAAAAGTCATTCAAAGATCATTGAGTGAAAAAAATAAATTCATAAAATCAGCAACATCAAACTTCTGCAAAATAATTTTATTCAAAAAAACATATTGGACTGTCTTTTGAAGGACAACCAAATCAGTTTGAAGGCTCAGCATTTTGCATCAGTAAAATTATTTTAGCAAGGTTTGATAAAGCTGATACATTTTAATAAATTACATTATAGAAATTTTAAGTATACCAAGTATGTCCTTAAAAAGGCATTTCTGCCTACAAGAGGTACAACTTTGTGCAGTCTCAGGAGAAGATATAATTATAACTAGTGCTGTAAATCCGATTATGTTCTACTGCAGATATTATTATAACATATGTGATATTCATTTTAAAAACTACCCTGTTGCATAGTAGATATTATGACCCTGAAATACATCTAGGTGTTCTCCTTTTCAAATAGCTTTAGCAGTAACTGCCCTGAAGTGCCCTCTATGGACATCTTTTTAAATATGTCCAGAGCATGCCTTGCGTTTTTATCAAAAATATGTCCTTGACATAAATATGTTTTATGGACATTTAATCAACATCCAGCCTGTTGAATGATGCCACAAAAAAACATAACATCCTGCCAGAAGAAGGATTTTAATCAATCATGTAAATACTTTTCTAAGTTTCTTCTCCCTTTCTGAGAATATTCTGATGAGATTTGTATATCAACTAGCACATGACTTTTGTCTGAAAATGGGATATAGCAGCTGATACATTTTGGAGACTTTGATGGACATTACCATTCATTCACTGCATTTTACACAAGAATACTGTGCCGTCTGTGCAAAACTGCAAGTACACGAGTTCTTCTCCTATTCACAGTGCAATCCTGCTTGGATGTTTGTGAAATAACTAGTAGAAGCTTTATGTAAAAATACTCTTCTTAACTCAAACATCAATATACCCAACTACAAATCAGCTGTCTTTTCTTTGGATAATTTGTAAATTGGTTTCAACAATCTGCCCATCAACTCAAATAAATGTTAAAGCAGAGTTGCTACCAAGTGTGGAAAGCAAATGTTTGAATACATATTTTCACATAAAAAAGATTTCAGAAATGTCATACCTTTCTATAATGAAACAGGCTCATGCAATATAATATTTTAAAGTTGTATAATATAGTTATTAATTAATGTTTGTTTATTGCCAGAAAAGTGTTTCATTGTCCCCAAGAAAAAAAAAAGAGACCTACTTCAGTTTATACTGAAATTTCACTGCAGTATTTCCATGGTTTTAATATCTGGATGAATATCAAAGTAAATCACTTAATTAATCTCATGCTACCTACACAAATTTTTATTAAAATGTAGCTGAGATTATTTATTGACTGCCTGAGTAACCGACTGTCACAGAAAATACTCTGCTGCAGAGTACCACTTGTTCTTGTTTCAGGTACTAGAAAGGGGTTTACATATGAAAGTTTAGCAATACCATTTTATGGCTCACCATTTTCCAAAAGTATGAGTTCAAATTTTATTTTATGCTTCACATTATGCTTTAATAGAAAGTGTGTGGATTTCACAGATGATATGCTATTGCAAAGCAGATGTTCTCCAATGGGTATTAATGTATGAGGAGAGACCAATAGCAGGTCTGAGGGTGGCTTCTTGGCAGGATCTGCTGCCATCAAGCACATTCTGACAAAATAATCAAATGGCTGCCATCTTGTTTCTTCTAACTAAATACAACAATTTAATGAGTGTAGGAAAAATAAGTAAATAAAAAGAAAATGAAGACAAATGACTTGAGTAGCAAAAACTAGCTACAACAGCAGTTTCAAGAACTTACTGTTTTACTTTATTCAAGTGGGAAAGAAAAACAAGAAGTACTTGTAACTGCTGCTCTCTTGGAAAAACCCACACATGAAATAAATATAAATTTTTCAGGTTCAAATCTCATGCACTTGTTGGATATTAATTATTTGCTCTTTCCACATAACATATTTACTAGTGTATTGTTTTCCCCTAAAAGAAAAAAAAATATGCCAAGGATAAAAGTTTTGTGAAATTAATTATAAAGCAGTGTAGTAGAAAATATTTTTAATCAGCTTTGAGTGCATCTTGTTTATAAAATAGCCTTCTGATAGGTCTAGTTTAAAATAACAGCATATAAAGGAATTCTTATGGTTAACTTTTGACAGTAATAGTAGAGATGTAAAAATATTCATTTTACTCCGTCATTGACCATGTGCCTGCAAATATGAAGGTGAGATTTCAGTCTCTTTTTTTAATTTTTGGCTCCTAAGGAGCAGACTGTCAGCTGCTACTGATACCTTCCTTCAATTGTCACACCTGGAGTCACTTGAGAGACCCCCAGTCCTAATCCAGTACTTTTATCCATTGTCAGAGGCGATTGAGAACAAAGGGATTTTCTTGTTTCTGTTTTATACTCCATTCCTTCTCCATCCTCATTCCCAATTTACAATGAAGTAAGGCCATTAAGAACCAAAACATTTCCATGGCATGTTATCATATTTCTGTGGTTCATAGGTTGGTACTAGGCTATCGGCCCTAGGGCCTATACAAGCCTAGCCATAACAATTCCCCGGCTATTTCTTCCCACAATATTTACTTCCCTGGACCCCTGTCTAGCAGGGTGACTGACATGATCCCTGGGGTGAATTTCCTATCTCTCATCCAATCATCAAGGTTCCTTTTGAAGAGTTCATAGTTGTATTTGTCTGTACTAAACAACACAGTTTAAAACATTGGTTTAGCTGATGAAATTATAACTCTTTCTTTGTTTTATTTTTCATCTAAAACTGACACCATTAAAGAGAATCTGAACAAAGGTTTATACTAAGTGAATACCAAGTTTGTCCGATTTTTCATGTCCCCATAGGTTAATAGCTTAAAGATCTATGTTACTGCCAACAGACTGCGAAGAGATAAACTGATTCCTTTTTTCAAAGCTTATCATAACCACCCTATTATTCATCACTTGCTCATTATCTGCTGTTCAGTTTTTTTCTCAGCTTAAGGGATGCAAGGAGATAGAGCTTATCCCAGCATTCAACAGGCACAAAGCAAAAGATAAATACATAAATAAATAATAATCCTGGAGTGTACGCCTGTCCTTAAATCCATTCTATATTAATTGCAATAACTCTTCAAAATGTATATGTTCATGTGGAATGATATAACATTATCATCTATTATAACATCATTATTAAAAGAGATACATTTATTACACCATCTGTTGTAGGACTCTGAACTGATTATTTGACATTAGAACTTCTCAAGCACTGATCACTGTTAAAATATGATTAGCTAAATGGATATGCTCTCTCATGTAACTGAACCTACATTCCATAAATACCAATAAACCACAAAAAGGGAGAGTGTACAATGACTGTATTAACCTGTAATTCAGTACTTGTAAGCTGTTACAGAACTTTCAACATTGCATACGATCATAAGCAGAAATTAGATCTTCTTTTTGCTACATTAGATAACTCAGAATTCACAAAGGTTCCCTAAAAAGGGGACATGATGATTATCTGGTAACACCTCTTGTAAAGCAAGGAAATGTTTACCTCCACTGTGGCACAACTTACCTTTCAATAACTGCATCCTTAACCTTTCAATAAAACATTATAACTCCACAGTTCAAACAAAATGTCCAAATGTATAGAATATTAAGAACCATTAAAGAAGGGTAAACACCAATATTGTTTAGCACAGACTCAATGGCAGTATGCAGATCCAAAATGAGGTAACTGGATTTAGCTGAAGCATTGCTGGAATAACAAAGAAAGTGGAACATGTAGAACAAGGCATTAGAACTGTATCAGTCAATCGACCAACCTTGACACTCAGGGAGTAATCCTGGACTAAGTGGAAACATTCTACCTCTTTTTCAAACACAGGTTCTTAATCATTTTGGAAATAAACAAAGGGATGACTTAACTATAAACCATGTTTATAATATGTTTATCAAAATGAAGCATTAAGCAAGGTCTTCAAGTTGTTTCTTTAATTCCAAAAGAAATACAAAATGATATATTCAGTTAATAAGTAAGAACACAAGATCATAGACAGGAGAGTTACAGCCTTTCGACTTATAGTGAGATATGAAACTGGACTACTTTGTGCCTGTTGAGTTTCACCTCTATCCCTGGGTGTATTAGTACTGTTCAGAAATTATTTCATTCCTGTGGTATCTTTAGGCTTCTAGGCCTCTTCCAATTGCACAAAAGAATATCAAGTTGAAGGTGGTCTTTTTTAAATCCCACATGTCTTAATAAAATAGGTTATTCAGATCCTTTCCAGTACTTCCAGACGTTGACTACTACGTCATTACTGAAACCTGGTTTTAAGATCCAAACTGTATATCAGAAACTTTGCACTAAATCCCCTCCATTGTTGTTGATCCATTGTTGTTGATCTAACAGTGCAGATAGCAATGTGTATGCACTTGCAATGTCACACTTTAAATGCAGAATGTAAAAAAGAAATTCAGATTTAAAAAAATGTTTATATGATGATTAATATACATATATAATCTCTGTCCTCAACAAAGCATGAGGATTTCTGGATTAAACTCCAGGTTGTAAATATCAGTGAAAATACAATACTTATGAAGAAATTTAATTACCTAAGCCTGCCTGCATAAATTACTCAACATGAAATAAATATGCCCATATATGAACTAACTATATTAATCAAAACAATTCCCAGCAAACAGCATGACATCTGACTAGGAGTGGTAATATCTTTAGATAGAAGGACAAACCTGGCTTCTTTGTTTTTCTTCCTAACCATGGTTGTGCACTTTGTAATTCACATGGTTAATGGGAGTATCTTAATTTGCCTAACAGCACATCAAATCTGTCACAAATTATCCTTTTTTGACTTTAGCAATAAAAACTGTAATGCAATAAATGAGATGCTTATGAAAACAGATTGGGATACTATGACTAGTGCCCCAAATAAATCTGCTGAAGATTTTAACAATAAGCTGTATTATAGTGTTAACTTCTACAGTCATAAACAGATATGGGCAAGTCAAAAATGTATGAATAAATTCAACTCCACTTAAATACGCATGCAAACACACACACACACACACACACACACACACACACACACACACACACACACACACAGAAAACACAGGTAAAATAAAGAAGATAAACTACAGAAAAGGTGATACTGCATAGCTTTAAAAAACACCATTTATAAAAATATAAAATGAAGTCTGGTTAAATAAAGTAGAAAGTATTTTTTTATCCAATTTTCCAGCTCCAATAAAAACTTGGCTTGATCTTAAAAGTTGAACGGAGTCAGTGAGTCACAGGATATAATGAATATGCTTATATAAATTTCTATGCAGACTTCAGAAAAATCAAAGTCATATATAAGCAGAGTCTAGGGAAAAACAATAGTAGTTGAAAAGGTTTCTGCAGGATGGTTGGAAAGAGAAACAGCTACAAGCTGGAAAGGTAGGGAATAAAAAAAAATAAACAATATCCTAAGAGGAAGTCAGGTTATGGATAAACCAAATAACTGGTGAATTAAAGAATGTGCTGTATATTGAGAATGTCAGAGATATGGTTAAGGAAGGACAACAAAATATAAGAAACACAGAAAGTTGGAAAGGAAATACTATAGGTGATCATAATATGAGGCGAAAGGTAAAGGGAGGGATTAACAAATTGATCAATGGTGGGTACTTACGCACAGGTATTATTAAGAGATTGCATTAAATTTGAATAATTAGTCTATTGGCTGTATCCTAAAAGTTGGACTGAAATGTAAACTACTCTTATAGAAGAGTGCTTATTGTCAGGGAGGGGCTGTGCATATTTTTTCTCTATACATGTGAAATTATACGATGCAATGTAAAAATTTATAAAAAAAAAAAAAATAGGAAGAGAAAAGGAATTAAGAGAATAAAATAGCCTTAAAGACAATAGTACCCTTATATTAGTTTGACATTTTGAGTGCTTATGCTTTGGATAGCTCTGTTATTCTTGGTGCGAAAATAAATCTACAGAAATATAAATAAAGTAATAAGCAGGATTTTTGTCTTTATTATAAGAATACCTTCCAGGTGCAGGAGGGCTTGCCCCATGCAAAAACACACCCTAGGATTTAATAAGATCTGTGTAGACACAGTGTAGAGTCTACCTGGAATGTATCTGTTTGGGTCTACCTGATATGGTCGACAGTTCATAAGGTCGAAACTCATTTGGTCGACAACCAGTATTCAAGGCACTTAACAGGGATTTGCCCCCCTCCCCAAAGTTGTGCGACCCTGGAGGTGATATAGTTAGGGGGGTGTGGGAGGCACAGCCCCACACATTGGGGGGTGGGGGGGTGAAGCCCCCCACTAATATTCATTTAATATTCATTTAAAACATGACAATGCAACAAAAACTAAACATTTTAAAAATATTTAGGTGGGGGGCTGTGCCCCCCACCCCCCCCCCCAACTATATATATATCAACTCCAGGGTTGCACAACTTTGGGGAGGGGGTAAAATCCCTGTTAAGTGCCTTGTATACTGGTTGTCGACCAAATGAGCTGTCGACCAAATGAGTTTCGACCATATGAAATGTTGACCATATCAGGTAAACCCATCTGTTTACATGGTCACAGTTCCTCCTCGGAAGTGCGCCATGCATGTTAATGATGGTGAGCTGCCATGGGAGAGCCAAGGAACATGGATATTGATTGAGTGTAGGGAGAGGTGTAACGGCTACCCATGACTGCAGATGAGTGTAAGGCTCCCTGTAATGCTCCCGTCCACTGTTGTAATGTTATGAAGTGTGTCAAATGTATATGTCATTTTTATGATGTGTTACTTTTTTTTTAATTACTTTTTTTAAGTTTTTTTTTAACTGCATGTTTGCATGGCGTGAAGCACACCACTGCTAAGCTGTGCTCACATATAGACAGCTGACACCTTACAGACATCTAAAAATAGAAACTGAATGTAATTAATTATCATAATTACATTTTTTCTTTTTTTGTAAAGAGCTACCGGTCTTGGTGTCAGGATAGTCCACCATGGCTATGACTGCCACCTGCACCTGATTGAAGACATGCTGGCCAACCTCTTGGGGCAGCTTCACCCTGGTGCCCAGTCTCCAGCACTGCCACCCCCAGGGCAGTGAAGGAGCAGTATCGTCATTCCCATGGGTGGGGATGTGAGTCATGTTGCTGCTGTCTGGAGGCTCATGAGACTTGTATGTCCACAACACCCTCCCTATCCAAGTGTTCACCCACCTCATGTGTCACACACCTCCCCTGTCTGCTGTCTCATCTGTTTGCAAATGCATCCTCACCTACCCAACTTACCTCCCCCACATGTACCTATGTCCCTTCCCCAACATTCCACTTTCACCTTATTAAAAAAAAAAGGGGGGGGGGCACCTGTCCAAAAAATATATATTTTTGTATTCATTTCGCATGTGTCCAATGGACACATGCAATTTTATCCAATTGGGTTGACAATGCAGTTATGTTGTCCTCACCCCTCTCTCTGGGGTTTGAGAGTCCAAATTCAACTATAAATTCTGTCAAAGTGCACAGTTGTTGCTGTACAGGAAATGGATAGCTATGGCTCTTCCCTACACCCATCCTGCACAACCCTCCCTGCTTTTCACTAATTTTTTCCCCCGGTTGCCTCCATTTCACTACTTTCCTATCTCCCATTTTTTCTTTTCTTTATATTTTTTTATTGATGCACCACGTCTTGCAGCTTTGCTAAGCTCAGCTAAATAGAGCTAAAATGAGTATATGTGTTTATAACATTGTAAGACACATGTACAAAATAAACACCTCTGCCATATTTTGAACCTGAGCCCATCACACAGCACACTGCATTAACCCTGCTATGCCACTCTTAATTAAAACAGGTGGTTTAAGCAAAACATAGTAATTGCCAATTACAGTCATTAGGCGTATTTCAGTGTAGCTGCATGCCGAGCTACACCGTGCAAACTGGAATAAAAAGTAATGGAAAAAATAGGAGTGTATCTTGTACTCTGGTGCAATAGTACACCACCAGACAGCCAAAGACATGATAGTGGATGTAACTGAGGCCTGTGATAGCAGGTAATTCTGCCCTTTTATCAGTATCATGCAGAAAGTCACTTGCTAAGGCATTCATGGCAAAATACATATTCATCTGGGACGCGGGTGCAGAAATACATCCATATAAAGCCATGCACATACTGATGGATGTAGAAAATGTTTGTCACAGCCTGTATGTGCACACATATATCTTGCAAATACACCTGCTGTAGCACTGACTCAGTGACTCAGTCTGTTGAATGCCTTGCATACAGTACATTTTGCCACACACAGTCCTGGGTTCAAATCCAGAGTTGTGTTGCATTTCAATTACATTATTGTGAAGACAGCAATTAATGAATGGCTCATGCACTCATTATCCACACACAGCATTGCAAACTAAATAACTGCTTTTCAGCTTTGGAAGTCACAGGCCGGTAGGTAGAGACACACTTCACACAAGCACAAGGCACAAAACAAAAATAAAGCACCAAAACTGCTCCTAGTATCTGTAAAGGCTGTCCCTCCATCAATGTCTTCTATTCAGAAGAGTATATGACTAATATCCACTCCAAATAATGTGCACAAGACAGGCTCCAGGAAAACAGATTTATTCAAAATATATATAAGACTAAACTAAAAACAAGGCAGATTAAGTGATTTCATCACTATTCAGGAGACTTCATCAGAATCATCTGCCACAATACCATTACACTTATTATAGTAGTGAGTTTCACTCCATTGGTCAACCAATTAATTCAGAAAATCCATATATTAACCCTTCAAAGCCAATTGTTGTGATATAATTATGTAACTATTGTGAATACTCTTATAATTAATACATACACAGTATGTTAAAAAATCACTATAAAATATGTATATATGTTTATGTTGTATGTTTATGCATTGTCTATAACAATAAAACTCATACTTTCAATAAATGCAGACCAGAAATAAATAACTGCAGACCAAAAAATAAAACATAAACATAACAGTGTAAAACCTAATAATATAGTATTGTTCCTCTTAGTTGTTATTGGGGAAGACTTGAGAAATCAGACTGGGGAATCAACCAGTTCCCTAGGGGGGAAAACAATGCATAAATATACAACATAAACATATATACATATTATTTATAGTGATTTTTTAACATACTGTGTATGTATTAATTATAAGAGTATTCACAATAGTTACATAATTATATCACAATTGGCTTTGAAGGGTTAATATATGGATTTTCTAAATTAATTGGTTGACCAATGGAGAGAAACTCACTACTATAATAAGTGTAAAGGTATTGTGGCAGATGATTCTGATGAAGTCTCCTGAATGGAGATGAAATCACTTAATCTGCCTTGTTTTTAGTTTAGTCTTATATATATTTTGAATAAATCTGTTTTCATGGAGCCTGTCTTGTGCACATTATTTGGAGTGGATATTACAGTCATATACTCTTCTGAATATAAGACATCAACAGAGGGACAACCTTTATAGATACCAGGAGCAGTGTTGGCGCTTTAGAGACACATTTCACATATCTGTATGGCATTACTATATGTTGCCTAGTACTCTGTTACTGACACAGTTGCCTAACATACGCACCTTAAACACGTGCCGTAACTGGAGTGTGAAGGGTACCCTCAACCCTGGCTCTGCCTCTACAAGGCTGACACAGATACACCTACAGGTTAGCTTGTTGTCCTCCACAGTGTTCACACACTCTTCCTATGTCTATTACATGCAGCAGCAGCTGCAGCCTGTGGTACACACAGCTCTATGTAAAGGTGTCTACTAAAAACCTACCCTCTGTGAAATGTAGTCTCCTCACCCCAGTAATGTCCATCTCAACAGCTAAGAAAGGTGTCATGTTCTACATGAAGGCCTTATATATTGCACAGTGGTTACATGTCAATGGTTAATAACAGTGCAATTCAGCTGTTTTGGCTGCAATTAGCATATGACAGCCACAGATTGGTTTAGAGGCAATTACTTGCTAATAAGAAACATATTAAAATGTAAGCAGCTGGCTATGGGGAAACATTCTGTATGCAACTTTTCTCACACAGAGCACGCCTTTATGAAACATTACTAGTAGCACATTTCAACAGAGGAGTACTGCACTCCATCAGGTATGTAACTGTTTTTTGTGTATAACAGGATGAAGATGGGAGGATAGAGGTATGTGGAATAGGGAGTACAGCAGTAAGACTGTCTTAGACCTGTGGCAATGACATGTCATTGATACCCTGCTGTCTTACACATACAGGGGACATACAATATATTAGGACTGCATTGTCTTTTGTCATTGTGGCACACTGGTGTTGGACTGTCCCTATATAGTGTTTGTAATAGCACACTATTTGTCTAGTCATTGGTGTTATGACATATTATTGGGTGTCTGGCCTTAGGGGACATACTGCAGTGGACCGGAGTGTTGGGTGTATGATCATACAGCAGAATCTCTCATGGCACACAGGGAACTACCTCATTAATGAGACTATCTCGGTTGCAGCCACACAAATAATATGTTGTCACATTGTGGGGTATGATATGTGTGACCAAGCAGTCAATAGTACTGGCCATTTTGTTCTTGATGTATCTGTACATGTGGACATCCATATCTTTGATCCTGTAAAGTGTTTCCCTTTTGGTGTCTTTCAGGACTAATGTATCGTTGATGCCATGCCCCCTTCTCAGTAGTGGAGAATGAACTAATACTTCAAGGACTATGGCAGCATCAGCACATCCTCCTATCCAGGGGGAGGCATAACAGGGAACAATGGGCTGCATTGTTGGTAGACCTTGTCTGGGATGTGAATGGCAGTGGCCACCAGGACAGGACATAAGAGCAGGTTCAACACCGGGCTACAGACATGGTGAATGTTGCAAGAAGAATGGCAGCTGATGTAGCCAGACATCATACCAACACTGGTAGAGGGCCTGCAATGGAACAACTACTCACAGTCACTGAGAAATTCCTGATGAACCTAGGGACACATGACAGCTTCCAGGCATCCATCACATCATACATCGTGGAGGGGGATGCCACAGTGTCAACAGGAGAGGAGTGTGCAGGTAAGCTTAATGTGATTACCACTGTAATACTGTAGCAGTCATTCTGTCATGCTGTACATACCTTCACGTGGGTGTTAGGACTATGTGCTGTGGGGGGTTAAGCTCAGTCATACACAGAATGTCACCAATACATCAAGTAACACAGTAGCTACTGTACATGTGAGATATATGTGGGTATTATCTTGTTGTGTTGCAACATGCGGTGGTATTGAAATTACCTCACCCTCACCTTCTTACAGGTCCATAAGAAGTTGTCCAAGGCCATGGTCCTGCTCCCAGTAAGCTTGATACTGTTTTGTTATGAAACAAATACATGCTATTAAAGTTAATGGCAAGGATAATTCCCTATGTACAGATAATGTTGTGTGTAACCAGAATAGACTGTTGGTATGTTCCACTCTGGAACATTTACCTAAGTTTCCTAGAGTGGGTAATCACAGAAGTGTAGCTGAATAAGCAAAAACACTTTTACAGTTATAGTTCAGAGTGAATAAGCCTCCTAGTGTACATGAGGCAATTAATCCGACATGAATTGTAAAAACCGAAAGGTCGATGGTACATACCTTAGGCACTGAAAATTGTATTTGTATACATTTGTTAAGGTAGTTGTACTGGGTTTTGTGTGTTGCTTTATCAGGTACAGTGTCATATTGCATACCTAAAAGGTACATTGTCCAGGTCAAGTATCACGTGATTTACCTGATGTGCTTGTTACAAAGGCCTTGAGTCAAATGTGTATTTTGTTGTGAGGAAGTCTGTTTGTTTTACATGTAGGTGGAAATGAGAAGATGTGTGAGTGGTAATGAAGTTGTGGATTCTCATTATTATGACTCTTTGTGGATTTTCTATACATAATAGTGCAGGTAGCAATGTACTGGTTTTGTCTTGGTTTCCACAGGTGATCGGAGGGGTTGGTGTCCCATCCTCACAATACCTGATGTCAGTGTCTCTTCAGACTCTGATGATGATGGTGGCCACAGTGAGGCACAGGTGTGGTTGTCGGGGGCTGAATCTGTCCCAGAGGTTGGCATCCCTCTTCTGCCCCCATTGTCACCACACGCAGTCCCCACAGGCCTCAAATATTAGGCAGTCAGAGGGGGAAGACACTAAACAGGACAGTGTGGCAACTGTGGCTTCACTGAGTGTAGACACTGGTCATAGCCAGAGAGTTAGCAAGGTCCCACACAGTGGATTGACAGGGGTGCTCATAGGAGGACTGCTTTCCTCGGCACCTGTTTTGGGCCATCATGGAGGCACAGGCATGTTCTGAAAGGAACACCAGATGTATGTTTAGGGTTGTGGATGAAGCACAGACTGACATCTGTGACTGCATCCACCACATTGGGACACCCTGAATTGGTTCACTGATGCAATGGACAGACGGTGGGCTGAGACAGTGACTGTCTTGGACTGCACATTGTCTGTGCTGGAATATGTGGTTGGAGTTGGGCGTCAAACCAAAGGACGTAGGTCAGTAACACCATCTGCTGAGAGTCCACGCGGCCATGCACAGTTACACTCTCATAGTGGTAGTACATCCAGCACTACAGTGGGGAGTGTGCTGTCCACAAAACAATGTGGCAGGCCATGGGCATGTGGATCCTGAGTAGTTTCGTGGGGGACATGGTCCCAGCAGTAAGCAGTCATCATCAGGTACTAGCACCATGTCTGACTTTGAGCATATAGTGTCAGTGCAACTTCTGGCAAGAGCTATTTCCTGTTTTCAGGGCTGGAGATGGTGAACTGGCAACTCTACCATGTACGTTCCACAGCTGTCCAACATACACAAATGCAGGGCTAGCACTGAGCTTGACTGTTTACATGCACACGCTTGCACACCACTGTCACATGCAGGTCACTCACACACTCACACACACACACACACACACACACACACACACACACACACACACACACACACACACACACACACACACACACACACACACACACACACGCACAGCACCTCTCCATGCTCCATCTAACCTGCTCCCCTTCCTGACACTCACACATGCTGCCAGCCTAGACCTCCAGCACCCCACACATCACCCTGTGCAATTGATACCACCTGTGCTACATCCCTGTCATCCTTCCCATCAATGCAGGGGAATGAAGCTGTGTGTTTGATGCACAGGGTGACTATATTACTTGACATGTACTTGTGTAATGCAGTATTGTTTTGCCATGACACTTGTAATGGTCACCAACATACACTGTATGCTGGCATGTGTCATGAGCATGCAACATCATTTTGTGTACCTTATGTTGTATGATGTTGTACTGGCAGTATTGTTATACAATGACAGGCTTGTCACGGACCTTTTTATTTTTCTGTTCCAGGAGTCTGAGGGGATAACCTATGGACACATGGTAGTAGTGAAGTGGCACAGCATGGCAGCACAGCAGAAATATGACTTCAACAAGGTACAGGAGCATATGTGCATGGCTCCATAGGTTCACATCTGTATGAAAGTCTACCAAGGACAATGGCAGCAGTCAGCGTACTCATGCATTCATAATTTGTGATAAGGTCTGCTACAGGGCAAGGTGTGACCCTGCTGGAGTGCATATGCTGCCTATCTGTAGGGCACACAGTAGATGGATGACTCACTGTAAGGACAGTAACCTACTATGTGACGTTAGTACTACATGCTTGTGGGAGACATTTGTCTAGCAGACAAACACAACCTTGAAACAGACCCTGCCTAATTTTACACAGAACACCTCAGTGCACCTCAGCACATGCCATCTGTTTGATTGGCTGGGTGGCTATCATCTCAAAACACTGCATCTGCCTAAGTCCCTCTCGGACTGGGGCAATATATGCTGGTCCTGTACCGAGGGCTATACAGATGTTTCTGATTGTGAGGGCTGTATGGCCATTATGCTAGCAAAGTTCACATGTACTGTGGCTCCATAACATGATGTATACTGCTGTAACAGCCTCACACACAAACATGGCCATATTCCGGCTAGCACTACTTCCACTCACTGCATATAGGACATGCCAAGGCACACACATACTGCAAGTTGGCTGTATGTAGATTAGAGCACTTACCTATGTACTGGTACACACTACAGATCACAGTACCCGATACATGCAATACAACTCATGTCTGCTAGTACTGTCAGTTTAGAATATATAATGCTTGTTGATATCAGCAAGCCTTGTTGTGGTCAGTCATTTGGGGGCCCACATCACCAGCTACAAATAAAATGATGCAAAAGCCTAACTATGTCTTACTTACAAAGGTTATTATATGTATGCCATGTGGATACACACAGACACACAAACACACACACACACACACACACACACACACACACACACACACACACACACACACACACACACACACACACACACACACACACACACACCATGTTGGGCAGAGTGAGATTAGATCCCCTACCTATCTAGGCTTATACATTATAGATCACAGTACTTATTGCATGCACCACAGCTTACATCTGGTACTACAATGTCATCTGGTAGTCTTAAGGTGGCTGACATCATCAGGCCTTGTAGAAGAGGGCAGTTGGAAGTCAGCAGCAAGTTACAGGCCCAAAAAGTGCATAACCATTGTGGCTAGCTAGCCCATAAGGGGATGTTTGTTGTTTTGCAGGGGTATATACACATAGAGATACACACAAAGATGGCTGAAGTGAGATTAGCACCTCTACCTATCTAGGTTTATACACTATAGATCACAGTACTTATTGCATGCACCATAGGTTAAATCTATTGTATATGTGATTGCAGGCACAGCATACTTGTTCATTACACAAAATAGGCTTGTGTTGAACAGCATCTGTTACCTGCAGAGTGATATCTGTTCATACTGTTATCTGCATCTAGTATCCTAGCAGTGAGATAACTGTTGTTATCCTAGCTATGTGTGTACAGTTACCAGTATGGCCATATGTGGCTGCTTGCAGTTAGATAGGTGACACTGTGGGCAGGGACAATGTGTCCTGTCTATACATGCATTGATACCATTATACATTACTTTACCTGTTCACCTGTGTCTGTCTATGTGGTGCCATCCAGCAAGCATAGGGGTCAGTAGGTAAGTGGATTATGTACTGTTGCTCCCTTAGCTTGGATCCTTTAAGCAACATTATGGCTGTATGATACTGCAGTTTACTTATCATTATTGGGTATATTGGACAATGCAGACATACATTTACATATTTCTGTTTATAATCAGGATGTATATATAAATGTAGTTGTGCGTGTGTATGATATGTATATGTATTCCGTAGATATATGGGGGAGTCTATGTATCATTTTGATATATATAGCTATATATATATATATATATATATATATATATATATATATCAGTAAATATCTATTTGACACTTCATAGCGATAGATATACTATGCATGTGAGAGAGAGATACTGACAGACGGATATTTATACGTATATGTCTGTATGTATTGACATTTATACATAACAGGTCATTTCAATGAAGGGCCAACAGAACTGTGCTAATTTACTGTGCTAATTTTTATTAAGTGTATGGGCATGTCCAGTGGGTCTGTCAGTACTTATAATGTGACTCCGGGTCACACCTACCTGTATTCCAGTCTGGGATTTTGTATGTTACAGACATTATCATCCATCCCTCTTTCTGCAGTACTTCTCTTCACTCAAAATGTCCACAGCTTTCCCCAGCTGTCTGCTGTACTTAATATGTGACTCAAGTTGATAATGTGACACCACCAACAGACTGAGAGTCTGCATACCTCTCAACTGTCCTGATTTCACAGAAAGTCCAAAGTTTTGCCTCATATGTTTGGTCTGTTCCTCACACATTTGTGGTCTTCTGGTGCTTTACTGAATGTTAACATCAATACATTCTACTTACTACAGACAAATAATTGTGTGTCAGACTTTATATCCATCATAAAATAGGTACTAAAGCAACACCTTTAATCCCAGCAACTGTCTAGGTTTATGTGACCAATATTTAAAATCTATCCCAATGTTTGGGCCTTTATCCCCCCCAATCTTTCTGGTTTTGTCCAAATGTCTTGTACTAAGAGGTTAGGAGGTATGAAATTCTGTGAAAACACCAGCATACTACTACCTCACATGCAAAAGATGTGAGTAGTTCCAGATTAGAACCATCAACACCATCACCCATGCAAGCATCCCTAGTCCACTGAGCCATACAGGTCGCTAGACAGAGAGCAGTCATTCATCACACAATCAGCAGCATGCATATGTACATTGTTATCCTGTATAAAGAGAGAGATACAATGTGTGAGCACTATGTTACAGCTCTGAGATTGCTTGGTCCACTGATACACCATAGCTGATTTTCTATTAAAGTGGTTATATGGGTATACTGCTGTGTTGGGGGTGGGGGAACAACAGCACATGATCAGCTTGGGTAGACAGTAATTCAAATATCATGTGTGCTGACTGTTTAACATCTCCCTTGCCTGATGTCATGAATATTCCAACCATGAGGCCTAGTGAATATTAAGGGACACGTACTATTGGACTGGGTATCAGTAGTCCCATGTGGATGTTAAATCTGACCAAATATCCCACTATATTTCCTTGCATAACAGCAGCAGATACATACATACACTATTATTATAGTAATTCTTACAGTTAGTGTGTAGGTTAGAGACTTATCTTGAGAATGCAGCAGTTCACAGTACGTAGCCAATACATGGATAGGCACAGGCTGTGTGGGTTGCCTGGCATCAGCTGTTTTAATATATGTATGTGAGTAGGAGAAAGGTATCAGTCCACAGGGCTCTAGGTTGTCAGTGAATGTGCTGTTCGTTGTCACTTAGCCAATGCCAGGGTGTACTTGGCACGCCTACTTCTGCCTACAGGGAAATCATCGGGGGCTCCTCCTCAAGTCCTCCTGTGAGTGTGGCTATGGTGACCTTGACACTGGTGGGGGGCTGTGTATCCCTTCCCTATGCAGATCCTGCTGCACCTGTTTCTGCAGGATCATACTGTGTAACATGGCACATACTGTGAACATATGTGCACATGTAGCTGGAGAGTACTGCAGGGCTCCACCAGATATATAGAGGCACCAGAAACATGACTTTAGCAACCCAAACACATGCTTTATGAAGTTCCTAGTTTGTGCGTGTGCCTCATTATGGCATTCTTCATTGGGTGTGTGTGCATTTCTGATGAGTGTCATCATCCATGGCTACAGTGCATAGGCAGCATCCCCTACTAAATGGCCATGTGGGATGTCCACCCTAGCAAACATCTGGTACAGCTGTGATGTGTGCCAGATATGGGAGTTGTGATAACTGCCAGGGCTGCCAGCACACACATTCATAATAATGCCCTCGGCATTGCACATGACCTGGCAGTTGATGGTGTGGTACCCCTTGCAGTTGACATAGATTCTACCTCTCCTCATCGGGTGGTGCCTTGATGTGTACATGAGTGCAATCTATGGCACCCAATACCTCAGAGTAGTGTGATGCATGGTAGAAGTATTGCATATTGCTGGCCCTTGCCTCAGGGGTAAGGGGAAAATATATGTGCCCATTGGCATGTGGGAGCATGGCATCCAGGAAAAAGTAGAGTACCCAGAAAAAGAAGTGAATTCCGCTAAAGAACACTCAGCAAAACAAAAAACAATGTAAATATTGGAAGAGTGTTGCACCACAGGTATTAGTATTTCATCTGAGTATTCAAATCATGCTAAACAACCAAAATGGCAGAAAGCTTCAAAACAACAGCTTCAATAACAGGCTTTTACCATGTTGAATCCACAATATATGAAATATAGAGCTTTGCTGTTGTAAAAGTCAAATGGCGTTGTAATTCCACAGCTTTAAAACAAGTGGATCCATCGATCTGAAGAAGGCTTGAAAAAGCTGAAAGCACTTGTCCATTGTTTACATCAGAAGGGTTCTTCACTTTTATGTTAATTTTTTTCTGTTTTTATGACATCCACATGTTTTAAAGCTGTGGAATTACAATGCCACTTGACTTTTAAAACAGCAAAGCTCTATATTTCATATATTGCGGATTCAACATGGTAAAAGCCTGTTATTGAAGCTGTTGTTTTGAAGCTTTCTGCCATTTTGGTTGTTTAGCAAGTTTTGAATACTCAGATGAAATACTAATACCTGTGGTGCAACGCTCTTCCAATATTTACAAAGTAGAGTACACCCTGGATGCTGATGCCTGTGAAACCCAATCATGTCCCCAGTTGGTCTTTGGAAGGTACCTGTGGCTATTATCCTAAGGGCTACACATACCTTTGTTTCCACTGGGATGGGTTCCGTTCAGTTGGCTCTGGGTCTGAGTTGAGGGCGGCAGAGCTCAGTGAGTTCTTGTAGTATATCCCTATCCACCTTGTAGCACCTTACAATCTCCAGCTCATGTAGCTCTTGGAAGGTTACCCTGGGCCTGAACACTCTTCTCCTTCTTGGCCTAGGCCTATTGTCAGCAGCATTGATTTCGGTATCCAACACATACAAATGGGCAGACCTGCAGCAGCCCCTAGCATTCTTTCAGTTAAAATTCTCATGTCTGTACTCCCAGTGGTGAAGAGTGTGGGGGAAAAAATCAGATTGTAGGGTATATGCATACTTTATAGTGCTCTACTGTAGGTGCTGCCTGCGTGATTGGCTACCTATGATGCATTGCACCTGCCTAGTATATCACTGACATCGTTTAATGGCTCTAGTTTAAGTTAAGTAAGAATCAACACTAATTAAAACATCACTGGTCTTTTAGATACTCTCAGCACTGTGGGGCACTGTACAAAAGTGTGGTCCACATGTAAACAATGCTTAGCAGTCAAGGCACACAAACACAGTCAAACTTGCACGCTCAGCATGGTGGCATGCTGCGCAAACAGTAACCAAATTTAGAATCAAACCCTGTACCCTGACTCTGTGAGGTAAACAACTTTACCATTATGCTACCCACCAAGCTCATTATGCTATCCAAACAGGAGCAGCTATGCTCCAATCAGCTCAGAGGTTATTGGACACTCTCCCTCCTAATTGTCAACTACTTCCTCTGTGGAGACCAACATGGTTCTCTGCCTACACAGAGGGGATCTGCGGAACGATGAACCTATTATGCTAATCAGTAACCCCACATCATTTGCATAGGGATCCATGCTCACAACCTGGATACTACACTCTTGCAAGCCCTATCACATTAGCAATCGCACCAATGCACCATTGTAAATACTGCATGCAGGTTCCTGTAATACATTTCTGTCTCATGATATTAATATTTGATGTTTCCACTTTTTTATAAGCATGTTTTTGAACTGCTGCATGTCATGCAAACATGCCAAGATTATTAAAAAAAACTATTTTAACATACTTACTGTAACGTTTGGAACACATAGAAGCTAGTTTCACTCATATCTGTGTGTGCTATGCTATTTCTGTCTATCCACCTACATTTTTGTTAGCCCCTTTTGTCTGTCTACAGTTCTCTACACAGAATTTTTCTGTGTACACTATGGATACTGACATGGGGTCTGCCTATCTGCTTGCTGGATTGCTGTACCTGCCTCATTTACATGAGATTCACCTGCTTATGAGGTGATTTGCATGGCATGGAACTTCCCATGTTGGCACGTGCGTGCACGCTGCCCAGCAGTGCTTACTGGACCACAGACCTGCTTACTTTTGTGTAAGCAGTGTAGCATGATGCCTGCATGGTAAAAAAAAAGACCACGTAGGCTTTATTAAATTCCTCCCTCAGAGTTTTTTTTTTGCTTTCAAAATTATAGAACTTCAATCATATGATCTTGACCTTAACCAGTTCAATGTAATTTTGATGTAACAGCATAGATTGATATGTATGCGTGTGTGTGCGTGTGCGCGTGTGTGTGTGTGTGTGTGTGTGTGTGTGTGTGTGTGTGTGTGTGTGTGTGTGTGTATATATATATATATATATATATATATATATATATATAGAAAGATATGTATATATTTAGTACATCCCTCCCCTGAAGCTTAATCCTTGTATTATGAATTATAAACATATGCATGCGCTATCCTGGATGACTGTAATCTAATACATATGTACTACCCTTGGTTTCACTATAGGCTTGTGAGTCACATGACACACAGCATTTCTCTTGATATAGACATTTTGCAAAATATATTCAGAAGCAACATGATTTAGTCCCTGCTATCATAACTTGAGCAGTCATTCAATCTAGCTATTGTTTAATAATTCTAACCATAACTGAAAAAGTTTGTTTCTCAGCTGGGTTGCCGACTATGCATGTCCTCCCTGTATTCATGTGGGTTTCTCCCAGTGGCCTATTTTCCTTCCACATTCAAGAGACATACAGTAGGTAGATTGGGCAGTCTAAATTGGCCATAGGTGTGAGTGTGTGTGTGTGTGTGTGTGTGTGTGTGTGTGTGTGTGTGTGTGTGTGTAAGAACAAGTGCAGCTGGGCTAGCCACCCAGAGGTGTAAACATTGGATCTAGATGATTGTCACTGTTGAGGTGATATCCCGACCCCATGTTCAAATATGGGAAAAAAGGGATGGCAGAAGGATGCATCAATGGTTGGACTGGAAAATGCAGTCACCAGCAAATGATCTTATAGTCATAGTTGGTTTGAAAGTCACATCCAGTATTTAGCCATAACCAGGTATACTGTGAGCAGAATGTCTTGTATGACTGATTCACTATTACACAGTCACTATTACTACAAAGATATCTATTATACTTTGTAACCATCTCTGGTTGAGCAATATGTGACACTTCCAGACTCAAGCTGTGCCTTAATGGCACTTTCTCAATCACGTCACTGAGCTGCGACAAAATATTCCAGGCTTGTACAAGTGCATTTGCTTCCTTCTTGTAGTCAGATCTCCTTCTGTGCTAACAATGTAGGATCCTGCACAGTTAGAAATACTGACAACAACAGAATCATGTTGCTCCAAATGCTTATCAGCTGTGTTTTGAATTGTTTATTTCTAGGGCATTTTTAACATCAGTTAACAATGAAGCTATCACCAATCAGATGCAGCCCATTTATTCATCTGTAAGATGGACTGTACCCCAGTACTGTATGGTGTGACAACTATCCATGGCTGTCATCCTACAGGAAGTTGATCAGTCTAAAGCAATGGATTAAGGCTGCTGTCTTTTTGAAAATGTGAATTTATATCTCACCACTGACATTAGTCAGACAGATAGAGCAGATGATTAGGGCTGTAAGCTGTCAAAGAACTGCTTCCTGTAGTCTAGGGATTGATTCCCATAGACTCTGTTTGCCTAATGCATGACTCTGATCAAGCCACTTAACCAGGCAGTACTCTGGAGTGGTTTAGAAATTGGGGAGTCTCCTCAATGGCCCCCAGACTGCATGCTTCTTAACTACTTATTTATTTAAACAATGAGAGATGACTGTGTTCTCACAGGGATCCTGGCAACTAAGGGCATTATTATTATGACTCTTAACTCTTCCCCACCCTTGGATGGGAGATGAGCTGCTACTTGCTTTACCATGGGAACCACATTATACCTCCCCCCATGAAAATGCATGGCTGTCCAAGAAACTGCTGCAATTTGCTTTGCATCTCTGCTTCTTTCCTTCCTCCTCAGCCCCCCCCCCCAAAGATGGGCATGATCATCCTCTCCTGCCGCTGTTCTTCAGCACCTGAATTGCTAATCAAACTCAGCTCACCTGGGCAACAGTCATTACTCTATTTTTCCATACCACTGTTGATGAACTGAGTTTTGAACTGAAAAAGTTTTAAATGATTTTTTGTGAAAATGTTTTAAACTTCTAACATAGAGTCATGTTTTATCTCTGGGCATCAGTAAGCAGCAGGTGAAGTTATACAGGCTGGACACAGCATACAGTGATGGGAAACAGCTCTTTCTGATGCCTATCCATCTAGTAAAACAAGGAGAAGTCCTGCTCATGCCTATAACATGTTTAAGTACTTGAGGGATAATCCTTTGGAGAAAACTGATAAGTAACATAGTAAAATGACAGGAAGTGTGCAAAAGGCACACGTTTAAAAATGGCTCATCCCACTGAGCTGCACTGCATGGGAAACATTTTTTTCTTCATGGTGTAGTGTACTTTGGGTTAATAACGCTAAGATGAAAAAAATATGAAGTAAGGTGGCGCAAGGAAAACCTTCAGTATTTTGATGAGGACAGTGTGCCTTAAGGAAAATACATGTTTAAAACTGTAGTGCACATTTTTTTTTCTAATAATTTCTCCAAAATAGCATGTAAATCACTTTTATTGGCACTGTAGATCTAAACCTAACAAAATTATAGTTTAACAATATAAATAAGAATTTTGAAAGATTCTGATCCCTTGGACAGGCTGTGGGCAAATTTTCAACAAGACTGTCAAGGCACTATGCTCAGACAATGTGAAGATATGCTTAGAAAAGTGGGCTGTGAATCTGGCTAGGCAATGTCTAAACACAAACCGACATAAAGAAATAATATAAATATTAATAATAAATAAAAATAGAGAGTACTTTATAGAGAAGATCGCATACACACAGTGGAATCCTTAACCCGAGTTTAATAAACTATTATAATAGTATTATTTCAAGTGCAAAAATACACTCCCAGGCATAGCACAAAGTCATGAAAAAACATTGACCTAAAACATTGTATAATGCTCGTTAAAACTAGCTATCTTTATGTATGGAAACATCACATAGGTAAGGTGTACTGGACTGCCTGTGATCTATTAAAAATTTTGGATTTAGTAAGTTTTCTTTCAGACCTTGTGACTGGTGGTAGCATACTGTAGCTGTTTGAGTAATTTCTACTTAAAAAAAAACTCCATTTGTAATGTTAGAATTAATACTTCTTACTAAAGTCACTGAGATTTTAAGTTGCTCCAAAATACAGGGATCCTGTAGGTCTAAATTAATAAGCTGAAGAGGAAACAGCTCCTTGTGTCAGGGGGTATGGGGGGACACACTTTGAATGTTGTTTTTGTGTACATTAAAGACCATTTTTCATTCATAAGACATCATACCCTGGGGTTTAGCAAATTGTGTTTTTATCAACCCATGTACACTCTCATCAAGACAAAAGTAGATGACATAGTTATCTGTTTTCTAATTTGTTCAAAGAGACCACTCCTTCATTAAGGATCCTCTTTTTGCACAGAGACCTAGAAATTATTTTTGTTTTAGCTTCACTGAAAACTGTTATCACATCAGTACATTTTATAACTTGATATAGTTTTTAGTCAAGTCCTTAAAGTTATACATCAGATTTAACAGCTTGTCTTTTATTATACAATATAAGGACATTATGAAAGCAATGTATAGTTGATAAGTTTTACCCATTTGTCATTGAACATTTCTATTTATTATCAGTGTATACATTTTTTTCAAGAAAGCAGTTTGTGGAAAGTTGAATGCTGGTTGCTCAAAGGCTTTGTTTTAGAACATACATATATTTATATTAGGTAATACAGTTATATTACAATCCTATTTTAAGCAATGTGATAAGGACTATTTGCTTGACAGTGTAACTCTGTAGAATGTTATTTAATGCATATAATATGTCAAACAATTCCTCATAATCAAACTTAGATTCATACATTTGTAGCTTGATAGATATTTTAGATTTTGAGGACTGCATTTGTATCTGAACTGTCATTTAAAGACAATGCTTTATTTTTATCTCTTTGCTGCAATTCTCCCAGCATGTGTCATGTCATCATAGTACATAGTCACACGATGCCCTTTGGGGCTCTTCTCTGTATTTGATCTCATGTCTACAAGCAAACAAATATTGGCATTGCATTTTTATGGACCTACAAAAAGCAATATAAGGCAAATATCTACCACAGAACTATAAATCAAAATCATATAACTGTCTGTAAAAGGCAGGACATGCAATAAGGTACAGCCTTAGTTCCTTTATATGTGGGTGCTGCAAACAAATTATCCAAACTGCTTTTTCTGAAAGTGGTTTAAGGGTTTATTAAATGCCAGAGAAAGGCTGCCATGCAAGACTGCTTCAGCAAACTAGAACAAAAAACTGTATTAAAGCTCTCTCATGGGAAGTAAGCCAACAAAACTGTAACTCTAAGGGTACAACACAGATCAATAGTAAGTTAATGTAGGAAAGGAAACAGACCCTTAGCCAAAATCAATGCAACATACCTTTTATCATGGCTATGACTGCAGTCTTTCTATTTCATACTCTTACAAGAATGTCAACAGTTACAACCTGTAATGTGTTCTCTCGTGAGAAAATGCAGAGAGATAAATAAATAAACATTCCTGAAAAAATATAGGCACACATTTTTTTGCAACAATATGTGGGTATTACAGTACTCTAAAGATGACACTTAATTTTGGAGTTTTAAAGAACTTTAATACATATAACTGAGGATGCCTCAGTTAACCATGGATTATAGATATATATATATATATATATATATATATATGTATATATGTATATATGTATATATATATATATATATATATATATATATATATCTGTACATATAGATATAGTCATGGATAGCTAAGAAAGTAGATGATTAAAATAAATGCAGGTTGATTACAGAGACTGAATACAGTATAAACAGCCTGAGTATGAAAGCAAGTATTAATATTAAAGTTCAAGGACTGAAATTCGTCTATCTAGTCATGAATCAGAAATATTACTTATTTATTTTAATCGTTCTAAGCTCTTTTGTGTTTTGCCTTTTATAGAGCTGCTATTACCAGCACATGATCTCTGCTACCACCTATAGTGCATTGGTGCTTATTCTGAGGTTGTTTGTACCTGTCAGCTAGCAGGAATGTCCAAAAGGCCATCACCGGTGTCAGGTAATATTGATAGTGTACCTTGTTTAATTCTTACAGTTCTGTCAGTACCTGCATTCAATGTCAGAAGAAAAAAATGTGTGCGTGTGTGTTTGTGTGCACATAATCTTATGCAGCTGCCAAAACCTGCATAAATAAATCATTATATTTTCCACACAGGATGACAGAAAAGACCATTGGGGGAAAACCACACCTTTACTGGCCATAAGCCAATTGCTTAACATTTAGGCCAAATACATCACCAGAAGAAAAGATGTGCACATATCCCTACTGCTAGTGAGCAAGTCTGTGGGGAAAAATGAAGATCAACAGAATTTACTAGAACTGATGAGCCTCAAAGTTAGGAAAGAGCAATAATGTCATATCAGAATAAAGGGGGTAAAAGAATATTCCAGAGAGAAGACATATTGGTATAAGCAGTGGGAGTTACAAGTATCACTTGTTTTTAATTGTTTAGTTACATATTCATGCAAATTAACATACTAGTAAATGTTCAGCTACAGAGACACTGATTTTCCATTTTTATGGGAAAATGCTGGCAAATCTCAAATAAGGATTGTCAGAGAACTGAAGAAAACATGATTTTTCTTAGTGTTTACTATTTTAGGCCAAAGAATTAATTCACCATAAGATATATTTCTGTATACATGTATTATTAATAACATTGTAAGCACACATAACTGAGTTATTGAGAATATTTAAATTTTTAGTACATACTGATGCAGAAGAAAGCTATATTGAAATCACAGTAATGGCTGGAAATTGCATTTAAAAATCATGGCTATAATTCCCTGATTTCATCTCATGAAAATGGAATTTAATTTTTCTTGAAAACTGAAAATCAGTGTCCCTGTCTGAAATATATGGCACAAACAAACAAACTGCAACATATACGGGTAATTTAGAACAGTCTATTTATTTATTTATTTTTTTTTATGCTGGGGGGAAATTAATTACACTCAGAAAACCCAGGATGAACAAATAAACTTTAACATATGCCAATCCGAGTTGATGACTCTACGTGTTCCTGAATACCAAGGCTGAAATCATAAGCACTGTACCATCATGCAGTCATCTGCACAACTTAGCACATATGAGTGGATAAGAAAGGTGAAGTATAAAGACGCTGGGTTATCAAGCTCAAGTGGGGATATGGTTAAAAATTTCACTGAATCTGAAAGGAGTGCAATGATGATTGCTCAATAAAAGACTTCCAATTCTGAGGAAAAAGTCAATGATAATATAAAGGCAGCATGAAGACAAAATGTTGCTTCCATTGGTAATATCATCATCTACTTAAAATTAATCTGCGTTCACAACTGATGCAACTTGGCATAATGTTTGGATTGGCCTGTATTAAAGTGGAGCTCTGATTGTTCTTTCCTATTTTGATGGATGTTTAGAGGCAATATTTCAATTTTAAAAGAATTAGTATTTTATCAAAAAAACATACCAACTGTGCAGTTTTGGACTCAAACATATTTTTCTGCTGGAGTGGTTAAGTAAGCTTTTAGAATTTCATCCATTCCAACTTGTCATATTTTATTGTAAATTTTACTTATGTGGTTTAAAACTCCAGTAACATTGAAGCAATTTTCATCATTTACCTTATTAAAAAGTAGTGTGCTAATCAAGGAATTCCCTGCTATAGCAAAGCACAACTCGGAAGCTAATGGACCCCAGTTTTTGGGGATGTGCTCTTGTCCTTTAGATGCAAATAGTTTTATTTAGTCCTCGATATTCTGAAGCTTTAAGGGAGTAGTGTTTAATGTCAGAAACCTATAGAACTATAACATAGAATATTTACTTTGTTTCTCAGTACTTGCCTTCTGCATTGTCAATTTTTTTCTGAACATTAACAAACCTGCATATACCAGTTTACTGAATATTAAAAGTCTATGTCATTACAGGGCAGTTTCTGATCTACAGCATTAGCGACCATTTTAAGCTCTCAACAACTAAAAGGATTAATGCTATAACATTGTGGCTAAGATTTTTTTTTAAGTCATGCCAGCTCAATGAAAAAAGAGCAAATCGAGAACAGAAAACGCTACTATCTGTCTACTATGAGCAGTAATATTGTGTTAAAGGTGATACCCAGAAGTGCATGAGATTTTGTTGCACAGATTGCTGAATGTATACCTGTTTAGCTTTGCTTGTTTTGAACCCATAATGCCCCCAGAACCAGCCCTTTGATGCTACTTTTCTTCACACAGAACCAGGATGTGACAAAAGAGCAGTGAAGAGACACAAATGCTTCTCTCTTCCAGGGGCGGTTAAAGGAATGAATGAATCTCAACAAGAGACTAGGGACCAAGAAAAGCTGAAGATGTTGGGAGGATGGAAGCTGTTTTATAGGTTAAGTTGCTCACAGAAGTGGGTGACGACATCGTGTTATGCCAATTGAGTGTTCCTGTGTGAAAATAACTGAATGTATCAGTAATTAATAGAAGGAGGAGAAATGCAGAGAACAGGGAATCAAGTCACAGGATGCATTGTTGCTACATCTTTAGGAACTTCATTGATCAGTGGCAGATTTCATATTTCCCATGTGCTTTGACAATGGTTTGGGAGAGTTCAGGTCTTACTGCAAGTGCTACTTCAACTTCTGAACAAGTTGTCAAAGAAAAGAAGTTGTAT
This sequence comes from Protopterus annectens, assembly GCF_019279795.1. Taxonomy (NCBI): domain Eukaryota; kingdom Metazoa; phylum Chordata; order Ceratodontiformes; family Protopteridae; genus Protopterus; species Protopterus annectens. The sequence continues at coordinate 644,424,038 of NC_056749.1, forward strand.
GAAAATAGTGGAACAGAAGCGCATCTCTCCGAATGATTAAATAATATAAGAAACTCTGTTTTCTGTTCTAAGTAGAAAGAAAGACAGCACAGAATCAATGCAGATATTGTTAAAACAGGAGAAGATAAAAGAAAAATGAAAAGTAATCAGCACCAATTGTCACAAAAGGAAAAAAATATTGTGTAGCTTTTATGAGAGAACAATGTCCTCATATTGTGACAGTAACAGAAAGCTGTACATAGAGAACAATGTCTTCATATTGTGATAGTAAGAGAAAGGCTGTACATGGAGAACAACGTCTTCATATTGTGACATTAACAGAAAGGCTGTACAAATAGAATGTATTCATATTGTGACAATAACAGAAAGACTGTACATAGAGAACAATGTCTTCATATTGTGACATTAACAGAAAGGCTATACAAAGAGAATGTCTTCATATTGTGACAGTAACAGAAAGGTTGTACACAGAGAACAACATCTTCATATTGTGACAGCAACAGAAAGGCTGTACATAGAGAACATCTCCATATTGTGATAGTAACAGAAAGGCTGTGCATAGAGAACAATGTCTTCATATTGTGACAGTAAGAGAAAGACTGTACATGGAGAACAGCATCTTCATATTGTGACAGTAACAGAAAGGCTGTACAAAGAGAATGTCTTCATATTGTGACAGTAACAGAAATGCTGTACATGGAGAACATCTTCATATTGTGACAGTAACGGAAAGGCTGTACATAGAGAACAATGTCTCCATATTGTGATAGTAACAGAAAGGCTGTACATACAGAATAATGTCTTCATATTGTGACAGTAACAGAAAGGCTGTACACAGAGAACAATGTCTTCATATTGTGACAATAACAGAAAGACTGCACATAGAGAACAATGTCTTCATATTGTGAGAGTAACAAAGGCTGTACAAAGAGAATGTCTTCATATTGTGACAGTAACAGAAAGGCTGTACATGGAGAACAATATATTCATATTGTGACAGTAACAGAAAGGTTGTATATAGAGAACAACGTCTCCATATTGTGACAGTAACAGAAAGGCTGTACATAGAGAACAATGTCTTCATATTGTGACAGTAACAGAAAGGCTGTACTCAGAGAACAATGTCTTCATATTGTGACAATAACAGAAAGACTGTACATAGAGAACAATGCCTTCATATTGTGACAGTAACAGAAAGGCTGTACATAGAGAACAATGTCTTCATATTGTGACAGTAAGAGAAAGGCTGTACATGCAGAACAATGTCTTCATATTGTGACAGTAACAGAAAGGCTGTACAAAGATAATGTCTTCATATTGTGACAGTAACAGAAAGGCTGTACAAAGATAATGTCTTCATATTGTGACAGTAACAGAAAGGCTGTACACGGAGAACAATGTCATCATATTGTGACAGTAACAGAAAGGCTGTACATAGAGAACAATGTCTTCATATTGTGACATTAACAGAAAGGTGTACACAGAGAAAGTACAGTTGTGTACACCTACCATAAATGTAGATGTTCGAGTGTCTTCACTGTTGCAGTCATAACTGTAGGGTGATCCTTCCGGCAGGCAGCCCATGGTCGGCCAGAATTCCAAAGTCTGGGTCCGGCGTCAGCTGTACCAGCAAGTACCCTGACGTCAGAACGCAGAGGTATAAAGCTGACAGCCGACGCCATCTTCTCCAGCCTTTCTTGCCCCAGATGTCAGAAGCCCCCAAAAAAACAAACCAAAAAGTGTCTAAAAAAGAACACAAATACACCACAAAAGAAGTGGAAGAGAAAACAAGCAAAAATAAGAGGGGACTGGTGGGAGGGAAACACCGACTGCAACAGTGAAGACACTCGAACATCTACATTTATGGTAGGTGTACACAACTGTACTATGTTCTTCATGTTTCACTGTTGCAGTCATAACTGTTGGGTAGAATCCCAAAGCTGTGAATGAGGGAGGAGGTTATGTAGAAGAAGGGGCAGCTAGAAGACCCTGCAAAACAGCAGAGGCAAAGCCTGCCCTAGACTTAGAATACAAAGGGAGATTATAGTGCTTAGAGAAAGTATGCACTGAACTCCAAGTGGCAGCTTCCAAAATGTCCTTGGTAGGAACTCCTCTGAGAAAAGCTGCTGAAGTGGCAGCTGCTCTAGTAGAATGACTTCTAACAGTACCTGGAATCTGTTTCCCATAGTGAGAGTAACAAAACCTTATTCCATGAGCAATCCATTTGGAAATAGTTTGTTTAGAAATAGCCTTACCTAGAGAACTGGAAGCATAAGAGATAAGCAATTGATCAGATTTTCTGAAATCCTTAGTCTTGTCCAGGTAAAATCGTAGTTGCCTGTGTACATCCAATGAATGTAAGATCCTTTCCCCTTTATTTTGAGGATTTGGAAAGAAGGTAGGAAGGTGAATAGTCTGATTTAGAGCCACTTTAGAAATCACCTTAGGCATAAATGTAGGATTTGTCCTCAAGGAAACTCTGTCTTGGTGGAAGATAATGTATGGTTCCACAGCCATGAGAGCTTGCAACTCTGAAACCCTTCTGGCAGAAGTCAATGCCAATAAGATAGCTGTCTTCCAGGATACGAACTTGATATCTGAAGCCGCAGCAGGCTCAAAAGGAGGCAAAGTAAGTTTCTCCAAAACATAATTAAGATCCCAAGCAGGAACAGGAGTAGTTCTGGGAGGTCTTAAATTCTTAGCTCCTCTCAAAAATTGTCTCACCAGCTCGTGAGAAAAAATGGGAGGATCAGTATTATAATGAGCTGAGATAGCAGAAGCATGAATTTTGATGGAGAAAAAGGAAAGGCCTTTAAGCAGAAGGTCTGAGAGGTAAAGTAAAATGAAGGAAATATTAGGCAAAAGAGGATCAAAACCTCGATCCTGCATCCAAATACAAAATCTTTTCCATTTTGAAGCATAAGATTTTCTAGTGCTAGGCCGCCTAGCTTCTAAAAGAACATCCAAAACTTGTTTGGGAAGAGAAGGACTCAAAGGCCCTTGAAGAGCCAAGCTGCTAGGCAAAGAGTCTTGATTTGAGAGTGTTGCATCTGACCCTGATGCTAGGACAGAAGAGAAGGGATCAGAGGAAGAATCCAAGGAGGTTCCAAGAATAGGTGTTTTAAAGTTGGATACCAAAACTGCCGAGGCTAAGTTGGAGCTATCAAAATGATAGTCTTGGGTTTGTCCTGTTTTATTTTCAGTAACACCCGAGGCAGAAGAGGAAGAGGAGGGAAGGCATATCCCGAAAGATTCCTCCAGCTGAATGACAGGGCATCCACTTTCCAAGCTGTTATGTGGAAGGACCTGGTGCAAAAGAGAGGCAACTGATGATTGAGATGGGATGCAAACAGATCTATCTGAGGACAACCCCAAACTGCAGTTATTCTGCTGAATAAGTTGGGGTCCAACATCCATTCGTGAGGATCCAAAAGATTTCTGCTTAGGCTGTCTGCTAAGAGGTTCTGATTTCCTGGCATGAACTGAGCTTGAAGATGCAGATTCAGATTTAGAGCTGTGTCCCATAAATTCATGGCTAGTCTGCAAAGGGGGTAAGAGTGAGAGCCCCCTTGCTTGTTTATGTACCACATGACTGTGGTATTGTCTGTACAAATCAGAAGAGGTCTTGGTTTCAAGAGTCTGGAATGCTAGAAGAGCATTTTGGACTGCCAACATTTCCTTCAAGTTGATGTGCCAGAGTAGTTGTTTCTTTGTCCAAGAGCCCTGCTGGCCAATGTCTAGAAAATGAGCTCCCCAAGCATAATCCGAAGCGTCCGTGGTTATGATCTGAGAAGGTTGAGGCAGACGGAAGGGATTCCCTTCGTTCAAAGCACAAGCCCTGGACCACCAAAGGAGCTCCTTTTGGAGGCAAGGAATCAGTGGAATCATTGTGTCTAGACTGTGGTAATGCTGAGACCATACACTCTTTAGGTACCATTGAAGTTTTCTCATATGAAGCCTTGCATTTGGAATCAACAGGATGCAAGAAGCCATGTAGCCCAAAGCCTGCAGGAATTTCCTTGCAGTGACCTGAGGTAAAGTTGCCAAGGTTTTGAAAATTGAGGCCAGCTGTAATTGTTTTTCTGGAGTGAGGAAGGCCCTTTGCAAGCTTGTGTTTAGAAGAGCTCCCAAAAAAACATTTGCTGAGAAGGGATCAAATGTGACTTTTTTGTGTTCACTGAAAATCCGAGTAGTAGGAGAAGACGTTGAACAAAATCCAGATGTTGAAGTAAAAGGTCTTTGCTGTCCACCTGAATAAGGCAGTCATCCAGATAGGGGTAAATTTGAATCCCCTGGAGTCTGCAATAAGCTACTACTGGAGCCAGACACTTGGTAAAGACTCTGGGCGCAGTAGATAAACCAAAGGGCAGTACAGAGAATTGAAAGTGCCTCGAACCTGCCTTGAATCTGAGGTATTTTCTGCGTTCCTGCCTGATGGGAATGTGCAAGTAAGCTTCCTTTAAATCCAATGTCACCATCCAAGCATCCTGGGAGAGCATTGGAAGAAGTTGTTGTAGAGTAAGCATCTTGAATTTTGGAATTTCCAGAAAGGTGTTTAATACTGAAAGGTCCAGAATAGGTCTCCATGAGCTTTGTTTTCTTGGGACTAGAAATAGTCTTGAGTAAAAACTTTTTCCCATCTGTGAAAGAGGAACAGGTTCTATGGCTCTCATGGCCAATAGAGCATCCACTTGATTTAAGGCCTCTGACCATTGATGTTTTGGCAGATCCGGCCAACCAATAGACCTTGCAGAGTGTGAAAGTGGAATTTGTAACCTCTTAAAATCACGTCCAAAACCCATTGTCTTGGGTAATATGAGTCCAATTTTGGTAGAAAAGAGAAAGTTTTCCTCCGAGAGGGGCTTCCAGGCAAAGAGGACCTGTAGCCCAACAGAGAGAGTCATTGGGTCTGCTTCCTTTGGGATTGAGATCTGTCTTCTCCCCTTCTAGGGGATGAAGCAGTCCATTGTCTGGACCTGTAAGAGGCCTGAGGCTGAGCCCGACCTCTGGAGCATCTATATCTTCCCCTTTGAGGCCTGTCAGACGTGGGAAAGGACCAATTTTTGGAGGGCCAATTTCTAGTAAATCTAGGAGGCTGAACTTGTAAGAAATCTTTAACAGTCTGCATAGATTTCGCCTTATCCTCCATCTTTTTAATAACCTCCTCAGCTTTAGATCCAAACAGAACATCATGCTGAACAGGGGCATCTAACAATTTAGCCTTAACTTGCTCAGGCAAATTCTGCTCTCGAAGCCAAGCATGTCTCCGGATAACAGTACCAGAGGCTGCGGCCCTACAAGAAGCCTCCAAGGCATCAAAACCACAATGTAAACTATGTTTGCTAACTTGTTCAGTTGCATGCAATACATCCTGTAATTCCTTGTCCGCTGCACATGCAGGAAAGGTAGAAAGTTTTTGTTTTAAAATAGACAAAAGAAATTGCTGATACTTGAACATATGAAACTGGCAATTTAAAGCTCTAATAGAAAGAGTAGCAGAAGTATACACCTTTTTGCCCCATCTGTCCAAGGCACGAGAATCCTTTTCAGAAGGAATAGCATTTTTAGCTGAAGCGGCCATAGCAGTCTTGGAACCCTGAGAAATAGTTTCAGGATCTGCAGAAGGGTTCTTGAACAAAAATTGATGGGAATCAGGGACCCTATAGAATCTATCCGGCTTAGAAGGAGCAGGCGGATAAGAGTCAGGATTCAGGTTAGCTTCAGAGAAAGCATCAGCCACAATATCAAGAACAGGAGGGATAGCCAAAGGTCTGTGTTGTGGGAGAAGGAGAAATTCCCTAAGTCTCTTCTTGAAAGTGGAATAATCCTGACCTTCCCAATGAAAATGCTCTCTCATCTCATGCAAGGTTTCCCCAAAAGAAAAATCTTCAGGGGGAGAAGCAGAGGGAATAGAGTCCTCTGCATCAGAATCCTCATAAGGAGGAAAAGAGTAATCCTGTTCAGAGGAAGAGACTGAAGACACAGAAGCCTGATCAGAGGAATCATAAGGAATATCCTGTCTAGGCCTTTTTTCAGGAGGGGGGTGAGAACCCCTAATCATAGTAAGCAAATCTTCAGCCATCCTTAATAATTGCTTTTGGGTCTTGGGAGCTGAATCCGAAGAAGCTTGAGAAGAAATCCTTGGCTTAACAGGAGTCTTTGACTTTGCCTTTGTCTTTGTAGTAATAGTGATATGAGAAGGCCTGAAAACCCCTTCAGAAGCCGGTACCTGCACAGCGGTTCCGGACCCATCTGAAGGAGCGATGTCCGAAGGTCCTGCAGCAGATAAAATACTGGGCCTAGTTGGCTCCCCATGGGAGTCCGTATCGGCCATCGTTTTTGAAGTGGCTGACGACAGGGGCTGCAAAAGCGCCTCACTGACGACCGCCGAACCAGAAGCTGGCTCCGGCTGCATAGGATCCTGTTTGGACCTCGGAGGCCTATCCTTGTCCTTGCGCTTTTTGTGAATTCCGATTGTCGGTAAAGTATCCGACGTCATCCTGTAATTGAACCGTCTACCGAAATAATTCAAGGCCCAATCGTACCTACGCTTGATAGTGCGAGAATTAAACCTGGCACAGAACCGACAGCAAGAAACGTCGTGGTCAGGGCCTAAGCAAGGTAGACAGTAAGAGTGGAAATCTTTATGAGGTATTTGTTTTCCACACGATACACAATTATTAACTTTTTCTGACATCGGAGGAGCAAGAAAAAGGTTTCCCCAACAGGGTACTTAGCTTTGAGAAGAGAAGTAGAAAACTTCGGACCGACGACAATCACACCACGTTGTCTTGAAAACGCCAACCAACAACTAGCGAACTGCTTTGCACCGCACGGCAAGAAAGACTGGAGAAGATGGCGTCGGCTGTCAGCTTTATACCTCTGCATTCTGACGTCAGGGTATTTGCTGGTACAGCCGACGCCGGACCCAGACTTTGTAATTCTGGCTGACCATGGGCTGCCTGCCGGCAGGATCACCCTACAGTTATGACTGCAACAGTGAAACACGAAGAACATCAATGTCTTCATATTGTGACAATAACAGAAAGACTGTACATAGAGAACAATGTCTTCATATTGTGACAGTAACAGAAAGACTGCACATAGAGAACCATGCATGGCAAGTAAATGTTAAGTTGATAAACAACATACAAAAAGGATGTAGTTTAGAGACCAGAAGGGGGTACCATGTATAAGGTAAAGGCTCAAAAGAACAGAACAAGTTAGTTAAGGAATTAAAATAGCAACTGAGGCAGGAAATGATACAGTCTGCTATGGACTTATAAAACTCCTCCTCAAGGTGTGGAAAAGATAATAAAGTGATAGCACTCATTGTTAAGGTGGTGGAGAAAGGGAAAGTACTGTTGATAGAAATCTTGAGTGGTGCAGATTTTAGTGGAGAATCTTTAGTGTAGGCATTTTGGTGCCCTGTAATTCAGAAGACTCATATTATTACTACCAGAACCTGGTCAGTGATAAGAAGTTTTGGAAGTGGTGCCATTATTTATAGAATGATGACAACCTGAAACAGCAAAATGGAAGGCAATAATAGCTGAAACCAACATCTGTAAGCATTTCAATTTAATTTCCAACCACCTAGATATTTTCAGTAAGAATGTAATGTTTATTTCAAGAGTAGTAGTAACAGTCAGAAATCAACCAGCTCAGATCTTTCTTAAGCTATCTGTACTGAGTCTATACATTTATTACAAGATAAACTCTCTGAACATTTTTTTAACATACTGTGATTCAGACAGCTCATCTCATGGTTGTCAGAATCATATCCATCCTTTCAACAATAGATTACTTTAGCAAGTGATTCAAGAAATGCAAACAGCTAGTTGTGTTCCTTATCTTGCTTAAACATGCCTTTAATTGATTTCTGAAATCTTTTTGTTACTTTGTTATTCAGGTAGTCCAGATCTAACTTAATGAAGGAAAGGCAAAAGGAAGGGATGTCTCCATAGGCATTAAAAATATAACTGGTTAATTCCCTTAACCAATTAGCTATCTGTGGTTATTTACCCTTTTTACAGCAATTGCATGGTCTTCAAAATGCCATTAGAGGTATACGATGATAAAAGAGTATGGTGCTGCAGTCTGACTATTCCACCAACGTCAGGTCTTTCATTTCGAGTCTGGACATAGATGTAGAAGTATATTGTCTACAGTGGATATGCCCTAATAGCAAGCTTAGTCTTATTTAAATTATCCTGAAGTCTGTCATATCAGAACTGAGGTTCAATTGAGAGCAGTGCAACACTCCTGGAAAATCTAAGGCAAGAATTAGGACTTTTAGAAAAACATTGTCCTGTGATGTTATTACTCTGGTAGATTGCAACACTTTTCAGGGTCTTTTCTCCCTGCCACTTATGTAGTGTCACAAGAAGTTCCTCCGAGTTGCTTTGATTTTTTTCTCAGCTGTTATATAGTATGGACATACTGCAACCAATTATATCTTAAAAAGAGATGCAGACTAGATTTCAATTATTGTTGTGCAGATAAAACCAAATCTTCTGTGTCATTTAAGCATGGAAACCAGATAATGACTCATCATTTAGTGACTACCTCAACATCTGGACTGAGTGACCAATGAGTTTCCATTTACAGAGAGGAAATGAATGACCACAAGGTATAGCACTCCCACTCCAAGTTCACCAAAAGTCACATATTTAAGCAATTTCTGTGATGAAGCACTTGTTGAAATTTGCTTACTTGATGTACATAATATCCTCCCATCTCCTGACTAGGAAAATTCAGTAATTAGTATTTTGATGCCAGGCAGACTTATTTTAGCAGAATAATTCACACAGCTAAAGGCTGCTGACAGGCTGCACCAACATAGTTTCAAGAACTTGATGTTAGATCCCTGTAGCACTAAGTGCCTAAAATAAACTCAGAGAAAAAGGAAGGGTGCGTACTTACCTAATTCAGCTTTTAATTCACAATATACATTCTTGGGACTGTTACAGGTGTAGAACCCAGAAACAGTCACATATGCCACTTGCCTGTAGTGACTCGCCCTTCAGCACTGGGTTACTAATGTCCTTCTGGAGCTGCACACCCTCTGCAGGAGTACTAAGATTATCAGGAGGGATAAAACAAATGGAAAGCAATATGCTTTTGCCCTCAGTATTCCCCAGCATTATTGCCTTCTCTAATAAATCTTGGCTTTGCATTATGTAACCAAAGTACTTAAATTTTAATTTTTCAGATCTTGCAAGGAACAACATGGATTTACTTCCTTAAATAATTTCTTGCACTCCTTGGCCTTCTCCAACACCACAGTTCAAAAGCATCAATTTTCCAGGGCAACACCTTGCTTATTAGTCCAGCTCTTGCAACCATATATTACCAATGGAAAAAAAAATAGTTTTGACTATAATGATCTATGCTAACAATGTGATATTTTAGATCTTTAAAAATCTTCCCAGATTTTGCCATTAACTTCCTTCCAAAAAGCAAGTGCTTAAATTGTCAGTTAGTGCAGAAGATTTAAGCTATGAGTTGTTAATCAGCCATTTTGTGTACTGCAGGGTTCGATTCTTACAGTGCATTTGCCAATTGTGCAACTCTAAGAATGACAATTTACCAGATATCAACACCAGGCTAGGCTTCTAAATGACTGTTTGGACTGCATGCATAGTAAATACCTATAAACATCTTTTAATGTCACGCTTACAATCACCAACTGCAGTGATCTTTAATCCCAGAAGAATAAAGTCTATAATTTCCTTCACTTCTTCCCCATCTGTCTGCACAGGATTGATAGGGCTAGATGTCATCAATTTAGTTTATTTTGATGTTGAGCAACAAATCAGTTTTTACACTTTCTCTCACCTTCATCAAGAGGCGCTTCAACTCTTCCTTACCTTCAGCTATTAGATTGGTATTATTTGGATATCTAAGTTGATATTTCTCCCAGCAATTTCAATTCAGTATCTGATTTGTCTTATCTGGCACTTTCCATAACATAATCAGTATATAAAACTAAATAAGTAGGGTGATGACGAATACTCCTTTACCAATTTTTAACCAGACAGTTATGACATATCCGGCTCTAACCGTTTATTCTTGTTTTGCATACAGATTCCTCAGGTGGTAAATAAGGTGATATGGTAACCCCATGTCTCTAAGAACTTGCCACAGTTTGTTAGGATCCTCACAGTCAAAGGCATTAGAGTAGTCAGTACATCAGAAGTAAACATTCTTCTGGCACTCCCTTGCTTCCTTCAAAGGCTTGCGGATGCTGGCAATCTGATCTCTGGTGCCTCTACCCCTTCTACATCAAGCTTGTAAATATGGCAGTTTTCAGTTCATATATTGTTAGAGTATAACTTGCAGGATCTTGCACATTATCTTGTTGGCATGTGAAACAAGTACAACTGTGCAATAATTTGAGCACTCTTTAGTATTGCCCTTTTGGGGAGTAGAATACAAACTTGACATTTTCCAGTCTAATGGACATTATCATGTTTTCCAAATGTTCTGGCAAGTTCCAGACTGCATTGTAAAAACACGATTTTGCAGGATTTTTAGCAGTTCAGCTAGGCATCCATTACTTCCTGCAGCATTGTTACTAGCAAGGCATTTTAGACCCATTTAACTTCACTCTCCAGGAGAACAGTGATGCTAAGACCCTTATTATTTAGTCTGTCAGTATATTCCTGCCACTTTCTCTTAGTATAGTCTGCTTATGTTAGGTTCAGCACATCTTTATATTTTATAATGCCCATTCCACTCATAAGTCTCCCTTTAAAATCGCCAATCTTTTTGAACAGAGCTCCTGTTTTTTTTTTCATTTATATTATCTTCTGCCAATTCTTTGCTCATTTAAAAATGCTTCTTTATCTCTCCTAGCTAGTCTCTGAAACAACTGTATTCATTTGATGTACTATTTCCTGTCTCCATTGCCTTTTGTTCTCTTTCTTTTCTCACAATTCAAAAGCTTCCACCATTGGCCCTTTTGTCTTTTTTAATCTTCTTTCTATTTGAGAAAATTTTTGTTACCATCTTCTGGACAATATTATAAACTTCAGTCCATAGTTCTTCAGGTGCTCTTTACACTAGTGTATTCTTTTCTACATGTTCACTTGAGGTATTGTTCAGCTTGTGTCTCACTACCTAGATTTTTTCTTCTTTAATTTAATTATAAACTTCACAAAAAGAGGATGACAGACTGTGCCACAATTGGTTTCAGCTCTTGTTTTTGCTGGCTTCACAGAAATCTTCTATTTCTGACTGCAACATAGTTAATTTGACTTCAGTACTGGCCATCTGGTGATAGTCATGTGTAAAGCCATCGCTTAGCTTGTTGAAAGACAATGTTTTCTATGACTAGTGAATTATCTTGGTATAATTATACTAGTTTATGTCTTGGTTAACTTTTATTTCAAAGCCAAACCTGCCCACTATTTCATCTATAGTTGGAGAACAAGCCTTAGTGTTCCAATCAGCTGTGATGCATTTAACATATTTTTTATGTGTTATTTGCAAAAGGCACTGAAGATCCTCTTAGAACTGATGATATTCTTCCTCTTCAGTATGTGTAATTGAGGCACAAACTTGTATCACTGTAATGTTGAACGGCTCACCTTGCAGTCTGATTAAGAAGATTCTATCATATTTTGGGTTGTACCAAAACATTGATTTTAACATGCTTTTATTAATTATAAGATCATTCCTTTTCTTCCTGACCACAATAGAAGATCCCATGATGTAAAATGGTACAGTCTATTCTATTTCAGTTTACAAATTCCCAAGATGTCAATGTTTATTCTTGTCATATCTTCCTTTTAACCACTTCACAGTCTATCTTGGTTCACAATTCTTATAGGTTCATAGGTAGGTACTAGGCTATCTGCCCGAGGGCATTTATAAGCCTAGCCAGTGTGTGTCAGCTTTCGCCACCCCATTGATTAATTAACTGAGCCTCTGTCAAGCAGAGCCAACGAATTGATCCCAGGGGTGTATTTTCTGTTACCCATCCACTCATCAAGGCTTCTCTTGAAGAGTGTTAGTGAGGGGCTCTGCCTAATGTAGTTAGGAATTTTGTTCCAAAGCATGGGGAGTCTCTGACAGGAATCTATCCCTCCACCATGTTCTATTTATTGTTGTGGTGAGGTTTAGCTCACTAGAACGTGTGGCTCGCAGTGACTTGGATTTCTTTAGGTGGAGCATGTCCATCAATTCTGAGTTGGACATGGCTTTGTAAGTCAGGCAGACATCACCTCTGAATAAGCGATATGCCACTGAGTACAGCCGGAGTTTTTTCAGTCGGGCTGCATAGGACATATGTTTGAGGCCAGTAATCCTCTTGGTGAGGTGCTTTTGTGGTCTTTCCAGCTGTTGGAAGTGTCTTGTGAGGTACATCCCAAATGGGGCATTGTACTCTATTATGGGTCTGATGAATGATGAGTAGAGGGGCACTATAACATCTATTTCTAGATGCGAACCCCTTAGTAATTACATGGGCCACATAAAAGGATTTCCTAACTACTTTGGCAATATGATTGTCAAAGGAGAGATTACTATCTACCTGGGTCCCCAGATCTCTTATTACCTCTTCTGTATTAAGGGGGTTGCCGCCTATATGGTAATTCATGGGTGTTTTGTTTTTCCCAAACAGGATGACTATGCATTTTTTGGCATTTAGTTTGAGGCCATGACTTTGACACCAGGTGTCTGTCTCAGTAAGGCCTTTTTAAAGGATGTCCGTGTCAGCCGGAGAGTCAATTATGGCTCCCAGTTTGCAGTTATCAGTGAACTTGGTTAGCCATGCCATAGTCCTCCTGTGTTTGCCTGTACTTCTGAGAAATATATGCCGAACAGTAGGGGTCCCAGAACCGAGCCTTGTGGGACACCACTTGTGACTGGTTTAGAGCCGGACCTGGAGCCTGCTATTCTTACCGTGTGAGTTCTGTCTGTAAGCCAGTTGGCAACCCATCTTGTGACATAGTCATTTATGTTAAGGCTGGTGAGTTTTTCTATAATACCCGAGTCAGGAATGGTGTTGAAAGTCTTGGCGAGATCAAGGTAGGCTGTGTGAACCACCTTTTCCTTGTCTATGGCCTTGATGACTGTCTCGAAGAAGTCAGAAGTGTTTGGAGGTTTCCAATGTCTTTGTTAATGAGTTCCATGATGATGCGCTCCATAGCCTTGCAGACCAGGCTAGTCAGGCTTATGGGGTGATAGTTACCAAGGCCAGTTGTGGCCCGTCTTTTGTGGAGCGGAATAACCATTACAGTGCGCCATTTTATGGGCATGTAGCCTGTGGAGAGACTGAGGCTGAACAGCGTGTTTAGGTGGGGGGTTAGTTTGTTCTGTAGTTCATGCAAGATGCAGCCTGGGACACCATCTGGTCCCATTGATGCTGTGTTTTTGGCTTTTGAAAGGGCTGTTTTCACCTGTGCTTCTGTGATTTCTGGGACACTACACTTTTCTGGTATTGTTGTGGGCTCTTTTGAAGGTGAGAGGGAGGTGAAGTTTGCATTGAATCTATCTGCCAGGTTGTTGGCAATATCAGTAGGTTCAGTATATTTTGTGCTATTTTGCACTAGCTCAGAGCATATCTGCGAGTTGTCACTTAGATTCTTGACATAGCTAAAGAAGGCTTTGTGGTTATCTTTCAAATCCTTGGCTATTTTAATTTCGAAGTTAGCCCTGGATGATTTTATGAGGGACCTTAGTTTCTTACTGATACTGATCAGGGATGTCTTTCCTTCTTGGGATTTGCCTGTTTATGGCAGGGGTCCACCAGACTGGTTTCCTTCTCTTAGGAGAGTGAGTCTTGGTTTTGCTAGGGATGGCACAATCTATGCATCCTTGAAGGTGCTCATAGAGTGCAATTGTAAAGGATTCTGCATCTTGGGCAGTGTTATCCTTTAGTGTGGGGGCTGTGAAACTTACCACCTCTGCCTTAAGTAAGGTGAAGTTTGATTTAGAAAAGTTTTTCACTGTGGTTTCCTTAGTTGGGGGTGGTGGTGAGGTGTGGACATCCAAGGTGATTAGTTTATGGTCTGATCTAACCAGTGATGGGTTGACCTCCGGTACTGAATACCTGTCGCCCATGTTGGTGATGACCAGGTCCAATATGTTGTGGCCTCTTGAAGGGGAGTTTATCAGCTGATCCAGGGCGTTTGAGTTGATAAATTCCAGGAAGCGCTGAGCCTGGGAGTTTGTACTCAAGTAGTTTTCCCAGTTAATGGTAGGGTAATTGAAATCACCCAATATCAGGGTGTTCAGTAGGACCTTCATCTTTTCCAGTGTCTCCAGAAAGGTGGAGTGGTGGTTCTGGGTCATGGAGGGTGATCTGTAGCAGGCCCCAATTTGCATTGCAGATTTGCCTGATGTTAGGTGCATATGGACAATCTCAGAGGTATCATGCTGCACCACTAACCTGGAGGTGTGGGTATTCTTGATGAATATGGATACACCCCCTCTTTTTGTGTTTTGGTCCATGTTCTGTGGCCCAGTAGTGATGGAGTGCTCTCTGGAGCCTTGAACCAGGTTTCAGTTACCGCACAAAGGTCGACGTTCTCCATACTTAGGAGTGCTTCGACGCATGCATTTTGAGACTTAAACTCCTGGTGTTGAGTAGCATAACCCTCATTTTTTTACTTGTGCTGTTTACGGAGGTGGGTTTGAATTTTGAGCCTTGCCTAAAAAAGGCACTATGGGGGCAGCAAGAGCCTTGGCCAATATTCAAAAGCCAAGGGGTGAGAGGTGCAAGCCGTCTCTTGCAAAGCAACGCGGCTTATCGAGCATGTCATCCCAGGCTGACAGACACTGGATCCCCTTTGAATGACACCAGAAGCTTAGCTAATTGTTGAAATTGATTATTTTTTCTTTATACTGAGGTATCATTCTTGGTGAGGGCAGGATGCTACTCAGGTTCAGTATCATACTCACCTGGGCTACATGATCAGAGAGCTCTTCCATGTGTCTTTTCATGTAGTCCCGGGAGGTACATCTCAGGTCATTCACACCAACATGAACAATGACAAAGTCATATTTGTACTTGTTCTGGAGTGACCTGAGTGCTTGTGTTATGTGGCAGATTCTGGCTCCCGGCAGGCAGCTAACAGTAACCTTCTCCTTGTCCAGCCTAGTGAGTGGGGCATCAGTGTGCCTGTGTTGGGTATGTTATTTCGCCTTAAGGGCTGTGATTGTGTGGCACATTGATTTTGTGTTTCATGTGTTGTCTGGTTTGTGACGGGAGGTGCAGGTTTTGTGGGTGTCTGCTTTGGAGCTCTCTGATGCTTTTGCAGGTTTTTATTTAGAGCCTCCAAGTATGATTTTGTGTATTTATCTGTATTTTTTGTCAGTGCTTGTTTAGTAGGTCTATGTGAGACTGAAGGTGTGGTGCAAGTGTTATCCTTCTCCTCCTGACTGTCTGTTCCAGTCTTGGATGGAGAGACCTTAGCCTCCAGTTTAGCTGTATAATTGCATCTCTCGCCTATGTTAGTGTTTTGTGTTAGAAGGAGAGGGCTGTCTGTGTACATGAGGCAGTTGTAACATTGCCTCAGGATACCCAGATTCACCAGCTGGACTGGAGACTACACCTGAAGTTGCCCTTTGGTCATGCCTGAATAGTAGGGTGAGCTGCTTAGTCGCTTGGTTGGTGAGGGGTGGATAAAAAGCCTTGTCCTGCTGGGCAGTCAAGTGTCGGGGTATATTAGTGCTTGCTATTAGGTCTGAGAAAGTGCTGGACTGTATGATGCTTTTTGAGTACTTAGGTTGAGAGTTAGACCAGTTTCAAGTGAAAAACTGAAGAGGAGACTTAGTGGAGCCGGGAATAATTTAACCCTAGCTAACCGGTGCTGCCCGGCGCACAAAACTGTGCAAACGTGGTTTTTAAACTAACTTCTGGCTGGAACCACTCCTCCAGGGACAGACAGCTGCTCAAAGTTCCCCTCTCTCACAGGTGAACAGAGAAACTTCCCTCTATCCAAGTAAGGTATGGGCAACTCAGAAACTTGTAACACAGCCCTGAATTCAGCACTAGCCTGAAAACTGGACTATACTAGCTTAGAAAGTTGGGAAACAAGAAATTTTTTTTTTGAAAAGTTAAGGCAAAAACAGTAAAAAGTACACTTAAAACAGCTTTCTTTAAACGACTACAAGCGATCAGAAAAGGCTATCGCACTTTAGTGTGTAGCCTACAACAGTTAAACAATTTATTTAAACAAAAAACAACTTTTTAAAAGTGCAAGCAGTCAAATAAGAACAATATGTGAAACAAAACAAGCTTTTAAATTACAATAAGTGCTGGAAAATTAGCGTTTAGGCGGAAAACAGTTAAGTACAGCAAAAAAATACAGAAAACTGATAATCACTCCAAAGTCTCTCTTTTAAGCTAGAAAGCTTGTATCAGTTTAAGGCTTTCTAGTGCTTTCCAGTAGGTTAATTACAGGAAAGATGGGAAACAAGAGCAGATGTGGTCTTTTAAACCAGAAAGTTGAAAGAGATGGACAACTTCTTGAATGATCAATAAACTACAATTTATGGGCCAAAACCCACTGTTCCCGTGGTAGATAGGGGGGGCTCAGAAGCTTACAAAGAGTCCTGGATACAGTAAATCTGTACCTGGACTAGACTAGTAACAGGAAAGGCAGGAAACAAGCGCAAACACAGGCTTTTGAATCAGAAGGTTGAAAGAGATGGAAGAACTTCCCAAACGGCCAATAAACTATAATTTCTGGGCCAGAAACCTCCTGTGGTAGATAGGCTACCTAGTGCTTACCACTCCCACTGATAAGCTAGAAAACTTCCCTCCAACACAGAAAGGCTTAAGTCGTGTATAATTCTCTGCATCACAGGAATTTCCTCTCGTCTCTGAGTACTTATTCTCATCATATGACCATCTGCATCGTAAGCTGTAGTGCTACTTCCACTTCTTTTCTCCTCTTCCTTATTAATATGATGGACACCTTCAGATCTGAGGGTCTCATCTTACTGTGACATTTCTACACAACTCTGGTTGTTTCTGTTCATATGGTACTTTTTGGTCACCTCAGACTTCACTGTTACTAGCCCAGACCCCAGTACCCAGTGACCACACTGAATCTGCCAGCTACTCTCCAACCCTCCAGGACTTGCTCCATTTTTTGCTGGGGATAATCATGCATCCTGAGGGTGTCCTGGTGACTCAGCTCATCTGTGGGGATTTTGTATGACCTACACACTTCATTTCCCCACAAACCACATTCAATGTTTACTTCTGAGGGCAACTCCCCTCTTTGGACTCCACACCCTTAGGAAGCATATCAACAATTCATATGTTCTTATTAACAAAAATAACTGAACTTGCCCTTGTGTTCTCCAGTAGGCTATCTTTAGTCTGATTTCTTTGCCATAACCTAACAGTCCTGGATGGCCTTACACAGTGGTCATAGCTTCACTTGAAATTTTAAAGCCCCTTCACCATGACAAGGTCCAGAAATCAAGATGATTTTTTAAGTAAGTTAATACTGACTTATTTTATCTGTCAGTGGAGGCTTATTCCTCAGTCTTGTGTTATGTAATGCATTTGGCACATTTTTATTATTATTTATTTTTAATATTACTTCTATGATCTGGTGTTATCTCACCAAGAGCTGCACTGCAATTATGGACATTCCAATAGAACTGGATGCAGTTGTCTCCTGTATGTTACATGGAAGAAATAGGTTATTACAGCACCTGAAACCATTCTGAACTGCTCACATCTTCCCACCCTGTGATTTTTTTTCTAGTTAGGAATTGCAACTTATTAAGTTCTTTCAGGTAATCTCTTTGATGACTGTTAAATTCAGCTACAATCAGAAAATTTGTCAGATCAGCAAATCAGTGAGCTATAAAGTAATACACAGTTCTCTATAGGGTAACTAGAGATGCTCGTGAGACACACACTGGTCAAAGTTTAAATTTTCATGTTAATGTCCCCAAAAGTTTAATGATGGTATTGTTTCTGCAAACTGACACATTTCAGAACATTAACACGTCAGAAATGTATAGAAATAAAGGAGTTCAATGAGTCTCAACAACAGATATAGAAATACTCTCAAGAAGTGCAGGGTATCATAACGAAGTGTCACTCAACTGTGATGCAATATATGAAACTAAAAGTACCTGGAAGAGAAAAAAAATCCCAAAATAAAAGTCCTTATGGAGCTTGGAAAATAGCTTAGACCACAAGGACAAATTAGCATGTGTGCTCAGACACAAAACAAATGTAAATAGAAAACAGGTTAGCTATCTATATGTACCAGGAATACTTTAAAATCACAAGAGCAAAAAAGTATATCGGAAAATAAAAAAAAAACATTGCATCCAGGAGGTCTGGGTCATGGAGAAAGCACATACATGTCACTAAGGAGGCAGGAACACTTTTATAACCGAGAGTCTCAAATAAGAAGAAGGCAAAATCAACAAAATCTAAAAGAACAATAGGGAAAACAAAAGTCCCTCACACTGTGAGAAGGACTGCACAAAGCCTCTCATTACTCCACTCCAAAGTTTTTTGAGTAATTAAATGAACACAGAGTAATATTGACAAATCAGATTTTATCCAACAGACTAATTCAATAGATGCTGGATTTCTTACATTATGGTTGTACACACATATGCACAAAGTGGGAATTCCTAAAATTCTTACACCATTGCACTCCAAAGATTTTGAATTAAATAATGAACCAATGTGAAAAGCTGTTCATGCATGAGATGCATATGAATTATAACAATGACAAGAGAAATTTTTATCCAATGTACTAATATGGTGCATCTTGGCTTTGCTTACATTACTGCTATATGTACACAGGCACACATATACACAGCGTGTATATCTATATACATATATATATATATATATATATATATATATATATATATATAATATATCTGTAAAATTATGCAATGCCTATTTATGGGCTACCATCAGTTTATTGAAAATGTAGTTGGTTGAATGCAGAAGGAGTGACTAAATGTGCATGCTGTTGAAAGCAAAAGATTTCAAAAGAAATGCGGTAAAATTTGTTTGGGTAAGACAAGTATAGATCTTGGCTGGTATTAATGAAGTTTTCGGATATTGTAAAAATTTTGCCATTACAGGTGGGGGTGTGTTTGTGCATGTGGGTGTTTGCAGGTTAGGACTAGGTAAGGGGATAGATTTAGTGATTAAGGGTTAGGGTTAGAGTATGAACTAAGTACGGGGATAAATTTATTGTTGTGCATGTGAGCAGTGCATATGCTGTGTTTCCTAGTGTCTTGTATAATGGTAGTGTTACAGGACAGCTTTCGCTAAGATAAACTGTAGGGTTAGGGTAGTGGGCAGTGTTACTGAAGTATGAAGTTTGGCAGCTGGTCTGGACTAGAAAAGAATGGGTGTGAGAGAAGACAGACTGGGAACCAACATTGTTACCCACAGAGGATGGCCTGACACAGTGCTGGGGGTCACAAACCCTTATGTCCTGGTGTAATTCAGAGGGTTTCTGTCAGCAGTTAGGCATGAGCATTTAATTAGGTGTGCCCACACCCCACATGGAGCTATAACATGTATTCATAGCTTGTACATTCACATACTCTGGCTACTGTACATGGCTTTGGACTTCAGTAAGGCTTGAAGACAGACATGCTGACACCAGCATGTCTTCTCCATGCCTACTCTGAAGAGTGGCGAGCAGGCATAGCCTCATTATTCCTTCCTGCTCTGACCAGATCTTACAGATGCTTGGGCCACAAACTGAAACATGCTGCCAGGGTCCTAGAAAGGGTGTCTGTTATATCTCTACATCAACAAAGCTTGTGTACACTGTAAGACCTGTGGATTTTGGCACATAATTTTGGACTGAAACAGAGTTGGCTAACATTGGAGCTGTGTGCTATCAGTCCCTGAAAGTGTGAAACAATGAATGCTAATAAGGTGTATTAGTGATATACGGTACTAAAGAGTAAAATATGGCAACTGATATGTCTTATAAGTCTGTAGTATTTAGAGATGCTCACATAAAGGATTATATCTACATAGGAAGATATATGCCCGATACCAAGGTGCATCCACTTACACTTATGTTACATCAGTTGTGGTGTATTTTAGGTATGTTAAATATGCATTTGTTGAAGATTTGCGTGGAAACTACTACTTGTATATTTGAAACTAGAAACACCCAGCTCACAAATGCACCAAATGAACCAAATTCGGACACGTAGAACTAGCGCTTTCAATCACTTTTTAATGCTGTGATCTTCTTCAGAAACAAAAAATACAAAGCCCACCCTTCCTTTTATATTAAAATAATTAACTAAAACAGGAAATGACATATTAGTTAGTGTTAAAATAATTAAATGACATTTTATGTCTATATAAGCAGTTGTATTAAAAACTTGTGTATATAATCACTGTGTACTCATTCGTTATTATTTTCAACAATAAAATAGGTATTTTTAACCTATCTATACAATAAGAAACATTTTAAACTGATGATTATTTTAACACTAATATGTCATTTCCTGTTTTAGTTAATTATTTTAATATAAAAGGAAGGGTGGGCTTTGTATTTTTTGTTTCTGAAGAAGATCACAGCATTAAAAAGTGACTGAAAGCGCTAGTTCTACGTGTCCGAATTTGGTTCATTTGGTGCATTTGTGAGCTGGGTGTTTCTAGTTTCAAGTGTTTCATTTTGGTTTCTCTACGTGGCTTTGGAGTTTACTACTTGTATATTATTATACTGCCTACTTTTGTGAGGATTCGTTTGGAAAGCACTCTTTGTAAATTGAAATACTGTAATATGGTTGTGGGCACCTTTTGTTAGCAGATTCATATTTTATCACACATGTATGTTTTCCATAGGTATTACACAGAACGCTGTTTGTTGTCCACAGCTGTAAAAAACAGTATGTTGCAAACCAGGAACTGCATATCTCTATGGCTGTGTAAAAATGGAATAACTGTAGGTTTAGACAGAGTAGATTATCTTTCTCTTACAATTTTACAGTCTTAAAAAATAATATAAAAACATCTAAAGTTTAAATAATTATAGCAAATGAGTCATAATATGGAAATGTTCATTAAGAACAGATGTAAGTTATATGACAATGACTTAATATTTAGAGATGTTTTATCCAGTTTATAAAGAAATTAATGGCAAGTTAATATGACGCAAACAGAAATTGCAATCTGAAGTGAGATGAAAAGATGGCTTTTGGTACATTTAGAATGAAAGCCAGGGAGACAAAATGATAGAAGTAAGGAATTGAGTGAAGAAGGGAGAGAAAGGAGTTATAAGGTATGGACAGGTCATTGTTCACACTTAGGGATATCGTTTATCCTGATGTTGAGCAAGAACAGAGTCAGATTTTTGGCTAAGAAGTTTTTCAGAATGGTTTTGAAAGATGAGAGGGAAGATAATGACCTGATGGATACAGATAGAGAGTTCCAGGCCTTGGCAGTATGACACAAGTACAGAGGTCTACATCAAATGATCACAACGCCACAACATCAAACATCTGATCGAGTACCAGATGATCGAAGTTGTGAAACACTGAAAATAGAAAAAAAATGAAATCAGAAAACAAAAAAAACAATCTTCTTTCATATTTTTGCAGGGGACAAGCCCCCCTGCACCCCCTGCTACTTAAACATACCAAATATGAGATTGCACTACAGTGAAAAGAACAGTAGATTTCCCATCCTGCATTGTACAATGATCTCCATTCAGATGTCCGATGCTGTGGCACTTCGATCATTTGAAGTAGACCAGAGTAAAGACTATGCCCAGCAGATTTCATATGTTTGTGGACAGATAGGGGTTTTTGGTCAATGAATCATAATGACTGACAGGAACTATAGTTTTGCAGTAGTATTTAGTGCTGGACAAGCAGACTGATGTGGAAGTTGTATACACTGTTAGTTAATGGAGTAGTCCTAACCAATTTAGGCTTTTTAATGCTATACTGTGATGGGTACTGAAAGAGGTATTTGTTGCAAATTTAGCAACTTTGTTATAACATTGATCAAGTTTTGATTTTTGGAATGACTAGAGGTTACTAAGGATGGGAGCACCATAATGACGTATGGGGAAGGGATAAGTACTGGCAAGGGTGCATTGCTGAGAAAGTTTTTGGTTCTGTAAAGCATCTCTTGTTTTTGATGACTTTTACTTATGCAGTTTTATGTGCAAGTCAGATATAGATTATCATCCACTATCATCCCTAATAATTTGCTATGAGAATATATCTATATTTATACCTAATCTATATCTACATCTATATATATATATATATATATATATATATATATATATATATATATATATATATATATATATATATATATATATATGTGTGTGTGTGTGTGTGTGTATATACACACATATATAAAAAGCATGTGTGTCTGTGTGTGTGTGTGTGTGTGTATATATATATATATATATATATATATATATATATATATACACACACACACACACACATATATATATATATATATATATATATATATATATAAAAGAAATATATTGGATGGTGCAGTGGTGCAGCAGTAGAGCTGTCAACTCACAGCAAGAGGTTCTCCGGTTTGATTCTCGGCTGAGATGCCTTCTTTGCGGAGTCTGCATATCCTCTCTACATTCGTGTGGATTTCTTCTGGGTTTTCCGGTTTCCTCCCATGTTACAAAGCGATGCATCTGGAGTGTTTCTCACAGGGCCTCCACTGAAAATTGGCTTCATTCCAAGTTGGACTTTCCCAGTTAACAAGTCTTAAATAAATAAATAAAGGAATATACATGTATACATTTGTGTGTATGTATATATATATATATATATATATATATATATATATATATATATATATATATATATATACACACACACACACACATATATATATATATATATATATACATTATATATATATATATATATATATATATATATATATATATATATATGTTGAGAGAGAGAGAGAGATGTGTATACAAGTAGTACATTTAATCAGCAGGTTGAAAAGTTAACATCTGTTTTGCTGGTCAACAAAAACAGATGGCAGACAGATTTGCGAGAGTGTGCAATAGCTGGAGTTGGGGAATACTCCCTTTCCCCAGTAAACTGTGATCTTGGAGTTGGCATACATAATAAGAAGAGGATGTGGGAGGTACAGGATAGCTTAACACTGCATAAAAGTGTGTTTTAAATTGTTTTTGTAGTGTTTTAATTTACATTTTCTGAGGGTATTAGTGAAGGGTCAATGTTTGTTTTGCTGACCTTTTGCTGTCAATGTTAGTGACACTGATATTTAGGTATTTTAATTTGTTTATTTATATATATATATATATATATATATATATATATATATATATATATAAAATAAAATAGTATTCTGTCGCCATTTAAACTGTTGTTAGCATGATCATTAGCTTGAATAAAAAGCTGCAAGAATGATATGAAATATAAAGGGTTAATTTAGAAATAGTATATAATGCTGAAAAATAAAAAGTAGTAAGTGTGCTGGCATAGCTTATTAGATTTTGGCATCCATGTAAATGAGTATGTTATTGAAAAACAATGTCTGTAAATATAACTGTGCAGATAGCAGCTTGAAGGACATCAATTATGTAAAGAGATGCAACATAAAGTTTCAGATAATGCAAGACTGAGTTTCCATGGATCATCAAAGTACAAAGAACCAAGGAAAAGAGAACAAAGGAAAACTGTTATACAAAGAAAAAACTGTTATACATCAGACTTTGAGAAAAATATCAGACCTTTCGGTATAAATAAGAGTGTGTAAACAAGCTTTGGGAATTTGCCATAGAGAGCTGACAGCATCTCTTTTGCATGCTTGTAGATCTAAAAGGAAAATGTGACAGTAAAGCGTATTAATTGAAATGGTTGTCTTTGTCTATTTATTGTACTCAGTACAATACAGTAGTAAGACTAGTTGATTACAATAAATAGTTAAATGAATTGTGGTATGCATGCATGTAAATGCAAGTAACAGCAAAAAAACAACAAAAGACGCCATATAATTTTTCAGTGGTGAGCCACAGTTGACAGACTGAATGGATTCTTATTGTGACAACTACAGCTTCTTTTTTATTTTATTCAGTTAGTACGTTTAGTTCCAGTGCAAACATTTGTCTCCTTCTGTACAGTGTCCAGTAGCAGAACAGTGCATCTCTGCAAATTCCACAGGTCCTGCACATTTACACAACTGAATCTGCCAGCTGTGTTTGACCTCCTTTTCAGAGAATCAACGAGGGACTTTCCACGCTTTCTCGATGGAAGATTTGGCCACCTTCCACACAGAAACTGGTAATTCTTTTTTTGTTTCTCATTCTGTAGCATGGATGCCATAAACAAAAGAACTGTGAAATTTAACGCTACCTTTCATGTCGACAGTAATAATAGTTCAGCACATGTATGGTCAGAATTTAAAGATTGGTATAAACATAGCAGTTGCACATGTAGTACTTTACTAGTAAAGTTCATGTCAATGCTTTATGTACATTTGACTGGTATCTTAAACAGCAACATAATTTGTATGACAGTAAACATTTATTGTGCAAGTCATATGAAACTGCTTTCTGTGTGCAATGTGATAAAAGTAATGGTAAACAACCAGATGCATTATGTCCTGTCACCACATGTAAAATGTTAATTTCAGAGTTGCAATATCAGTCAAGTCAGCTATTTAGAAACGCTTCTGTGCATATTGCTAGACAAAAGTGGCATAAAACCACTGCACATTACAAAACAGATAAAAACAGAGATGAGGTTCATGGTGAACTGACAAAAAGATTTAATAAACTTCTAAGCCACAGTCAGAGTGAGTTCAAAAAGTTCAGACAACATATGCAAACACTTTTTCAGAAGTACATAAGAGCTTTAAAGTCAGCAGAACAGAATACTAAAAAATATAATCTAGTTAGTAAAGAGTTAAAGCAACAGCAGTTAACTACACTAGTAAAAAATAATTTACGACATACTATTCTACATTTAGAAAATGGTTAAGTGTACACAGCACAAACTTTCATTCAGTTAAAGCAAGACACTTAAATAGTGATTTTAAAACCATTTCAAATAAAATAGTTCTAGGGCATAAAAATCAAATGAGAGTAGTTAAATACAGTAAAGATATGACGTCACAAAACTGACATGCATGTATTTTCTTTTCGCCTAAACTGCAGCAACACACAGACAACAGCAAATGTAAATCATGTAAATATATTTGTTTTAAGCATGTGTTAGTTAATTCAATATCTCTTTTGTATCTTATAATATTTTGTAATTGTATAATAGCATCAAAAATAGCAAAGACTCCAGCAAAAACAGTATTCAAAAGCAGTATCATACATAGTTAGGCAAATTACAAATGTTTATTATAATTCTAAGTGTTTAACAACTGCATTCTAATATCAAGTTGCAAGTATATTAATGAATGACTAAAGGTACGAGTAAGTGCTGAAGGAGTTATGGGTTAAGCATCTGAAATGCGTAAAAAAAAAAGTAAGTAATGTGAGCTCAAATATTTCCAGGCTGGAATGGGTAGTTACAAGGAATGTTGTATAAGATAAAATGTTACTGGTACTGAAATTTATAAGGTCAAGGAAATAAGACTGGTCACCAGGCCAAATGGCTTATGTTTTTCTAAAAGATTATTGTTAAGTATTCACGTGCAGCATTAAGCAAAAAAAAAAAGTTTGCAAATAAATACTACACCAAGTACAGTCAGTACATGGGCTATAGTATGCAGTTAAAATAAATTATGTAGGTCCCTTTACAAAAATGCAGGGTACAAATAGCTAATAGTAACAGTAAATGTCTTTTCAAAATGGATAAAAGCGATTCCTATTACAACTTTGACAGTATAGACAACAGCAAAAGCTTTATAAAATATTTTCTGTTTTACAAAATGGCCAAAAAAAAAAAAAAAGCAAATGTGTAAAACCAAAGTGTCACAGTTTAGGTAACAGCGAAAGGATAAGCATACATTTAATTCTCACAGCATAAAGGAAATAAACAATACTGCAATAAAATGATGTATGCTACAAGGGGAAGAGTATACTTTCAATTTTATACTAACTGTGTAAACAGTACTGGAAAAAAGACTCATATAAAAGTGCAAAGTAGTAATACCAAAAAGTAATGTAATTAGTAGGTTTCAGTTTAATGCTAAGTTTGAAAACTGTGCTGAGTGTACATTACAGCCATGTATATACAAATGCAAAAACAATCTGTACAAGCAAGTGTGTTCTGTACAGTATATAGTAAATGGTTTATCTATGTAAATAGAGTAACAAGTCAAAGATTGACATTTGTGACAGATGTGTTTTTTTTTTCAAAAAACAAGACTGCAGTGCCTTTGCAATAAAATCCTCAAGCGTTGTCAATAAATTATTGTATAAGACATCACTGTAGAGAGTCAGATAAATCCAGTTCTAATAGTAATGGTTGTCATCATTGTGTTGACATAATAAAACTGTGTTAACTTGCTGTATCAAAAGAAAATGAAAGGTTTTGTTTCCCAATGCATTTCTGGTTAAGAGCAATATAACTTGACTAAAATGTACATACGAATGTAGACAGTTTTATTTAAAATAAAACAGAAGGAATGTATAGAGTGATAAATATGTTTAAAAATGTATAAATGCATGTGCACATCTATTTGCTAGTTAGATGCATATACACATCTGTTGCTATAATATATGTAGAAATAATATAGTTAGTTAAATACATGTATTTCTGTTTGGTAGCATACATATATTCTGGTACAGCTTGATAGAAGCTAAATGTTCAGTGTCTGGAACATGCTTCAAGGACTATAGATAAAAATGCAGCTGCGAGATAAGGCAAGCAGCATTCAACAGACATCTGCCTTTCATTTGTATTATTCTAAACATCAAAACAGAGGGAATTACAATATTTCATGAATAAAACAATGCTACACAAAATAGAACACAAGGCAATTTCAGTTGTAAAAGCATACAGCATGTACCTTTGGGAGGATAACATTTAACACAAATATAACAGTATGGTTAGCTAAATAAGGTCAGGCATACATAAACATAAAGAAAAAAAATCAAAGACTGACAAACACTTCAATAAACAGCTCTATCTCTATTAGATGCTGTACATAACCTCAAAAATGTAACAGTTCTGACAAGGGAAGACATCTTGCAAAAATGTCACAGTGTGTAGACAATAACAAAAAAAAATAAACTCAACAGGGGAAAAAAGGGCATGATTTCTACCAATGATCTCTTTATTTGTATAAACAACACAGAAATACAAAAAGGACCATGGGTTAAAATACTTACCATTTTGGGTAACAGGTCATTAAAGATACCAAATACAGATTAAAAAAAAGCTTGGTATAAAAACTAGTAGGACAAGATATCCCACAGATTGTATATTTACAAGCACAATGAAATCCTACTATTTAGCAAGTCATTACATGTATCTTTAATAGACAACTTAGTATTTAGTATCTAAATGTTGTGTAAATGGACAATATTGCCTTCAAATTTCAAAATGTTTGTTAAAGTGGCACCACAGTTTGTATGTATGGTTTCAAATAACCCAGTGTTAATAGTAAAAGGCAAAAACAGAAGCTGACACTGTCCATAACTGGTTGGACGTATTCAGAGGATGGTCATCATCTGGGACCAAATTGTTAAATTGGTTAATACATCCTGTGTTGAATAATGACAGCTTAAAATTGTTTTCTATGCTGCAGGTTACGGAGAGTTGCAATAACTCAACAAGTTATGATTGTAAATATGAGCAAAGTGGTAACTGCTGTAAATAATAATGCTAATAAAACAAATGCAGTCTTTTCTTTAACTGAAGTTTAGGTCATTCCTCAAAATAATAAAATAATGGGGAACTGAAAGAAAATAGTATTCTGTCTCCATTTAAACTGTTAGCATGATTATTAGCTTGAATAAAAAGCTGCAAGAATGATAGGAAATATAAAGGGTTAATTTAGAAATAATATAAAATGCTGAAAAATAGGTAGTAGTAAGTGTGCTGGCATAGCTTAGATATTGGCATCAATGTAAAGGAGTATGTTATCGAGAAACAAAATCTGTAAAAATAACTGCGCAGATGGCAGCTATTAGGACATCAGTGATGTAAAGAGCTGTAACATCAAGTTTCAGATAGTGCTGGAACATCACATTTCAGATAATGCAAGACTGAGTTTCCATGGATCATCAAACTACAAAGAACCAAGGACAAGGGAACAAAGGAAAACTGTTATACAAAGAAAGAACTGTTATACATCAGACTTTGAGAAAAATATCAGACCTTTTGGTATAAATGAGAGTGTGTAAACAAGATTTGGAAATTTTACATAGAGAGCTGACAGCATCTGTGTTGCATGCTTGTAGACCTAAAAGGAAAATGTGACAGTAAAGCGTATTAATTGAAATGGTTGTCTTTGTGTATTTATTTACGCAGTACAATACAGTAATAAGACTAGTTGATTACAATAAATAGTTAAATGAACTGTGGTATGCATGCATGTAAATACAAGTAACAGCAAGAAACCAACATATATATATATATATATATATATATATATATATATATATATATATAAATATACATATAATATATATATATATAAAAGGTCACACAGACAAACAATTCAGTGAAGGCCCAGCCAAGTTAGAGAAGGTAAAAGAAAACCAGTTCACATCTATCACATCAATGTGTTAAAAGAATGGAAAGAAGCAATATCTTCAGTGGTGAGTTGCAGCACTGTGGTTGGAAAAATGCAGTCGATAAAGAAACTCGTCACTATTTCTCAGAGAATCTTAGTCCAAGACACATATTGATAAAAATTCTTGCTAAAAACAAAGATCTGTCAGGGAAGAGATGTCTGATTCAACATGGTGTAGGAATGGCTCCATGAGAAAAAGTGAATTTAAATCCCTAGAGAGTACCTGAAGCATAAAAGAAAGCAAGACAGCATAGTATTCAAATCAACAGTGTAAAGAAATATCAAACTAAGAAGCCAATGATAAATGCTGAAAATTATACAAATGTAAAATAAAAGAGCTGTCAACTCTATTAATTATAGACTAAAACATTGGAGGTAAGACAAGTGTAAACTCAGTAGGGTGTAAGGATTTCAGAAGTGAAATTAATGTTCCCTTTAACACAACAGAATTGCTACCTGAACAGAGTAAAAACATGATATGGACTCTAAGTAGGAACAATATGAGAATATTAAAACCAAACCTAACAAAATGTTTGGTTCTTTTAAATACAGCATAGCTAAAGGAATTAATGTGTGTTTTAATTGCAGTCGCTGTCTTCAGACATTATCTTTAAATATTTAATAGCCATGTTTCCAGTTTAGGCCTACAAGATTATAACTAACACACACACATACACACACACACACACACACAGACACACACACACACACACACACACACACACACACACACACACACACACACACACACACACACACACACACACACACACACACACTTCTAATCAATAAACAATACCAGAACTTAAATTGCCCACGTACTCCGTCACTAAATATCTCATTAAAAGTTAACTGCAGACTTTGGAAAACTGCCATAGGGCTTGTAAATATAAATGCTTTACATTTTGTTTGCTTATTTTTTACAAAATTATGAGCTAAATAATGTTGCCAAAGGCCTGAGCACCGATTCAACCATCTACATAAAACAGTTCACTTTAAAGGATCATTTTCCTGTAGCCTTTCTTCTTAATACACTGTTTATCTAAAACATCCTTTACTTCATCCAGAATGCTTGTAATTTTTGTACAACAATAAAGTTAACCATCAATATTTAAAATGCCTAGATCCAGGACCTAGGCATTGGCTTTCAATTATACACACAGCATACTGTATTTTTTACCTGAAAGTATTACAAACTGATTTAAGTTTAAAACAGTTTCTTTTACTTTCTTTATTTACACTCCAATTCATGAATGTACTGCATTAAACTTAGTTTAACCTGAATTTAAAAATACCAGCCTTTTATTAACAGTCATATTAGAGCTCTTTGTTCCCAGCAGTACCTCAGACAACTGTGTCAACTGCCTTATCAAGGTAGTTTAAGTTTTGTTGTAGCATTATTACTTGCAAGCAATCTTTCCTGGGGCTACTAAATCAAGAGGTTACCAGAGTCCTGTACAGAAACAAACATCCAGGAAAATAAATTTTATCTATAAAACTTCCCTTAGAAATAAAACTTGTAACTTAACCCACTGTGCAGAGAGGAGCTTATAGCAGCTAGTTTGCATATTAAACAATACTACTATTAAATCTTAGCAGATTCTAACCTAGTGTAGTGCCAAATCCCACAGACTACCCAAGGAGACCTCTCTATAACACAGACCAAAACCTGCAGGCAACCATTTAATCCTTGAAGAAACAAACACTGTAAGCAAGAGATAGACATAAAAAAATTCACTGGGTGCAAACATCTCTCATACCAACAAGGCTGTCAAGAAAACATGCAATACATCCACCACACAGTGTCCAGCATAAACATAGATTTGAAGTGCCTCAGTATAGGTTTTGTCTATCGCCCCAAACCTCAAAGACCTCCTAAGCCTATAAATGGTAATACTCCTCCTCAGCAATCTCTAAAGAACTCACCAAAAGCAACAACGAACACTACACACACTTTTACACCCAGTGAAGCCCCATGAGCAAAACCCATAAGACAAGATAACATGTTCTCCAGGACTCTTATCATAGGCAACTCCACTGTATGACACCCAGATGTCCCACTTATCAGACTGAACAAGGAGAAGTTAACAGTTAATTGTGTATTTGGAGCCAGGATCCACCAAGTTATACATGCACTCAAGGCATTACACCACAGTCACCATGATGATTGTAATATAGTCCATGTGAGCATTAACCACCTGAAATGTACTTTTCTGGACTATATGAAGAGAGACATTGTTGATGTCTCCAAAATTCTGTCTTCACCGAAGGAAATGCCACAGTATAAAGATAAGATGGTTGACTTTAATAATTGGCTAAGTGTCTGGTACCTTTCCAGGGGATTCAACATCTGTCAGTATAGAAGAGCATGGTTAACAGACCACATTGATTTGCAAAGGATGGTCTGCACCGGTCTCCCCTAGGCTGCCAAATATTGTCTCAGACTTCATTCACCCCTTTAAAGCCTTTCCCAGGCATTGCCAAATTGACAAATAAAATGCAAAGAAACCTAAACGTGTTACTGACGAATGCTAGGAGCCTAAATAAGAAACACCACACTCTACAAGCTTTCCCCACTATGGAGAATGTAGACATCTGTTCCATTACTGAGACATGGTTAAAATACACAAAGTACTCCAGCAGAGCAAGGCTTCAGTGTTTTCCACACATATAGACCATGAGTTGCACAGACAGGGACAAAAGGTAGAGAAATCTCAATCTATATCAGTGACAAGCATAACAACTCTACATTGGTTAAACAGGAGGATGCTCTGGAATTCATCCACATGCAAATCTCTATAGATAAAATCCCATACCATAGCTTAGCAAGCTATAGATAATCCTCTACATCCCTAGAATCCCATTGCTCATACTGGATGCACTCACCATTAAACCAAATACCCTATTTATGGGGGCTTTAACTACCCCTCTATGGACTGGGAAACATACACTGCTTCACACTTGCAGGCACAATGATTCCTGGACTTCATTAAAATAAATTCCCTTGACCAGATAGTGTGCACATCCACCATAGGTTCAAACATACTGGACCTGGTACTCACCAGTATGGGAGAGTGCTGCACCCCCAGCTCAAGTGTCACATACTCACTGTTGAGGTTGAACCACAAAGCTATCTACTTCAAACTAAAAGTCATCTTGGCAACCCCAGCAAACCCTGTAAGAGTTAGGACCTATTCTAAAACAAACTACACCCTATTAAGCACTAGTTTATCAAAATGCAATGCCCCCCACCCCATTCCCAAGTTCACAACA
Organism: Protopterus annectens; assembly: GCF_019279795.1. Classification (NCBI taxonomy): domain Eukaryota; kingdom Metazoa; phylum Chordata; order Ceratodontiformes; family Protopteridae; genus Protopterus; species Protopterus annectens. The sequence continues at coordinate 644,456,013 of NC_056749.1, forward strand.
GCCTAAGTGGTATTGCTCACAGAGACCCTGTACAACCATGTAAATGGCTGTATAGAGGCTGCTGTGAAAACTAGAAGTAAGCCCACAACAAAGTCTAAAAGCAAACCATACTGGTGTAATTCTAAACATAATGGGATATAAAACAAAATGAAAAAAGTCATGATTAAAATATCAGGAAGACTATCTCCCACAATGATAGGAGCTCTCTGATTAAATTAAACAGGAAACTAAGAGGACTGATGAAGTACAATAAGGACAATTACTAGGTCAAGATAGCCTCACAGGCTAAAGATGGCCACAAGACCTGCTACAGCTATGTCCAAAACCTCAAAGACATCACACATCAGTGTGCTGAATGGGTAGTCTATGATGACACCTTCAATGAGCAGAACAACATAGGGAATTTGCTGGCTGACAAATTTAAATCAAACTTCTTCATCCCTCCCCCCGCCTCCCTCCATGAAATACCTACTTACATAACCCCCCAAATATTAACAGTCAGCAACTCCTGATGGCCCTTGTTATGGCCAAAAACACGGCCTTAGCGGGCCCCGACAATATCAGAGGATGCATCCTAAATAGCTGGAAGCATGACCTATGAAGACCACTTTTGTCACTTTTTAACTATATCCTCCAAACAGGCTTTGTACCACAAGAAACAAGGACTGCAATAGTTATCCCACTTCAGAAGGGTGGACCATCAACCGACCCCAGAAACTATAGACCTATTAATCTGACTAGTCTAATAGCAACAACATGGATTATATTAATCACGGAAATGATCAACAAAGAAATAGGAACCTTAAAGCTCAGGACCCAATCCCATTTGGCTTTGTCAAAGGAAGGTCGTGCCCACTAATCCTGGTGGACTTTTTTGAAAAGGTCACAAAGGCAATGGATGTAGGGAAAACTGTGGATCCTGCCTACTAGGACCTGGCCTTCTGTACAATACTCTACTCTGGTATAACTGACAAACTTACTGAATTTGGCAAAAGCCCTACATAACTCACTAGATTGTCAGCTGACTCACAGACCAGACCCAGGAATTCAGGACTGATGCTACCTCCACTAAGAAATCAATCACCAATAGGGTACTTCATGGCTCTGTGATGGGACTGCTCCCATTTGGCATCTACTTCTCCAAGGTAAAGGCTACTGTGAAGGGCCTTTGGTAGGCCAAGTTCACAGATGACTGCAAATTGGGAGCTATCATAAATTCCCTCGCAACACAAATATCTTACAAGAAAGTCTAATACAGACAAATAACTGGTGACAATATCATGGACTAAAACTGAATAGAAAAAATATATTACAGTACACTTTGGGAAAACTGCCACTGAGGCTAATTACTCCATCAATAAGAGAACTTAAGTGTTGACCGAGAAGTCGGGGAATCTGGGAAGATATGCAGTCACCTGGCCTTTAACCAACATGTGGCCAAGGTAAAAAGAAAATAATTCTATGTAACCCAGCTTATAAGTAAAGGCGTAGCATCCAGATCCAAGGAAGTCATAGTGCCACTTTATTTGGCCCTTATCAGAGCCATCGTTGAGTGTAATGCCACCTTTGGCATGTACCTGACCAAATATATGCAACAGTTGGAACACCTATAGGAGAATCCAAGGTATAAGCACATTTTCCTATACAGATCACTTTAAAGCCCTATCTCTATACTGTGTCTCCTGGCATACAAGGCATCGTTGGATCCAGCTGTGATGGACCTCTTGCACATCCACAAAATAAACAGCATCTGAACTGCTAAATCACAGAATTTAAATTTTGTTTGTGACATAAATGAGACATGTTGGTGAGGCAGACATGTCTGAAAGGATCCCCATGCTTTGGAACAGGATTTCCATCCATGTGAAGCAGAGTCCATCAATAACCCTAACCCTATTTATGTGTAACATTGAGAAATCAGAAATTCAGCCTGAGTCTGGGCCCCATGGCTCTGACAGAGGCAGACAGTATTGCCTAAACTGACACACTCCCGACATAACCTCTAGAAACTTCCTAACACACCCCTCCTATTAAATACCCATGATACGCAGGGACACACTGGGTTGGATTGCACTGCTAGGCATATAAAGACCTGCTGATATGTAACTATGAATCTATGACCCTATATCAGCTTCTTTACTTTACCACCATAAAAGTAATGTCTGCTGTTAATATGAAATATGGAAGGAGAAATGCAGTTACTAATGTTAATGTTATTGTGTGATCACAGGACTGTATGATGCTCAGAAAATGCTGTGACCTACATGTTTTTGTAATCCACCACACACTTTCCTAATAAGTATGATGCATTTGAAAAGACATTACCTGCATGCATGAGATAAACAAATATTTTTGAATATTGTGTCAAGGGTACTTACTGCTGGTGCCTTGCTGATTTGAAGCTAGCTGTAGGTAGAATTACACTACTTGCAAACTTTGCAAACAAAATATGCAAATTATCTCATAAGCAGTGAGACATACAGCTTTGCCACTTGCAGATGTGGTGCTGGATGTTAAAATTAAGTAACTAGGGCTATTAGATGAGATAAGAGCACAAGAAAAAAATCTAAAATCTAATGTCCTTAATTCTGATGTACTCTACGTTTTTCACCATATGCCTATAGACATCTACATACAAACATGAGATACTTTACAAAGGTTAGAAAAAACATACTTTAAACAACCTGTTCCTTCTCTTGTCTAATAACTGAACAACAAACATTCAATAATAATGTACTCAAAGCTTCAGTGGAGCTTATTTTAAGAATTCCCCTCTGGAGATTGCATGAAAGGATAAAGGAAATACAAACTTGGATGAGATATCTCTATTTTAAACCTTATGCCATTACCTTTGAAATATATATTGTTACAGAAAAGACAATATCTAGCAAAATGATAAGGAATTCTTACGTTGTCATGTTACAGAAGCAGACTGTCCCTCTGGTGCTATAAACTGCACAGATACAATGTAAAAATTATGAACAAGGTGCAGCTTTAACCTTTGCTGTCTCAAGTAGGAAAATAACAGCTTTGAAAAAGACAATAAAATGACTATAAAATCATTTTTCAACTTGGTGTAGGGCCTCCAGTACATTTCAAATAATACAAGCATCTTCCTTAAACTTTTCAGTATATGCACTGGTTATTACATTTTATGTTGTAAATCACATCAGTGGAACATATTGTGAAGCATATTTGCTTTAACAGTTTAGAAAGCTTTCAAAATTTCTGTATTATAGTTGTCTCAGTGGAGTTAGCCTGATGTATTGCATTATACAAGAAGGCTATTTCCTACTCTTTATGAATTGTTGGAAGGTACAAATAAAGCAACTTGTACTACAGCAGGTTTAAATAAAGCAGTATGATACACTCTATAAATGTCAAATTCAAAAATCTGGCTGTGAAATGAAAATATTACATATCCAGCACTAGAATGAATCAGTTTAATACACTCAGGTGGTGTTGCCTCTTTTCCATTAATTATGTTAACAATAACTCACAACTGTGTGTGTGTGGGCATATCAGGATTTGCCCATAGCTGGCATAATTAAACAAAGCTGGCCATGGGTAAATCCTGATATTCCACACAGGAGTGGATTACTGCTATTACACAATGACATTATTCATAAAAAAAAAAGTAATTGCTTACTTTTTTTAAATAAAGATACTGCATAAACAGACATTAATGTTCTTCTGTCTCTTTTTTCTTATACATTTGTGCAGCCACTTGGAGAGTACAGTACACTCTTAGTTAACCAGAACTCAAGCAACTGGTACTCTCAAACAACCACCAAACAACATCGGAGAAATGCAGTGCGATTTTCGTGTGTTGCACCTTTTGCCCCCCCCCCCACCCCTGCAGAAAACGACCTTATGTTTTTTTAGAGTTTTAAAAAGGAAGACAGGAATACATTCCCTTTCTCCCCAACCTGAGAACAAGTCGAACCAAACAAAGAGTATAGGGTACAATATTAGTCAGGCCTACTTTTAATAGTAACTCTCAAGCAACCAGAAGCTATAGTTATCCAGCATCTACCAATCCCCATGGTGGCTATTAACTTAGAGTTTACTGTACTTGTTTCTAATATCATTTTTTTGTTGAATGTTAACAAAAATGTCAGGATGTAATATATTCATGGAGCTGTTTCTGCTTTTGACATTCTGACCATATGTTTCAACTGTTCAGATTTTTGCAGAATGCCCAAGACTTTGCCTCATATATTTAGAGATTTCCTCATAAAATCTGTGATTTTCTGGCAAATGAGAGAGGACTGCAGTCACTAAACAATGACAGATGTTCATGTTTCAGACTTCATATCTGTAGAAAATGCATGGTAATAACATCTGTTATTCTTTGACCAGATTTTTAAGCTGAGATAGATTCCCACTATCATTTTTTTCTGTTAAATGTACATCTGTCGAGTATGCCTGCAGAGTCCTTTGCACCTCACACTTTTGTTTGGCAGCTGCCAGTCAGAGCAAGGCATTGTTTTGAGCAGCTGTGAAATCCAAGTATTGTAGCCATGCTGAAAAAAGTAAATATCCCCATTACGTGGCTACCAAACTCCTTTCTCTTTTCTGTGAGGAATGCTGCATTCCAATCAGCATACAGGTTTTGGAATAAGGAAAACTCTATTATATAAGTTAACTTAACAATAAGTTATATGTCTCAAGCCCAATTACAGTGAAAACATTATATCTGAGTTGATAACTCAAGACTATCTCATTCAAAGTTACAAAAATACTGGCGCACAGTATGTTTTACAGTGCATTTGGCAACAAACTGCAAAAAGGAAACAACTACTTTTAAGTAGCGAGTCAGTCAATTGCCTCTAACATTCTGGCAGTAGGAATGGTTGTTCAAATGACTACTGGGAAACTAAAATGTCAACCTGCCTAAACTATGGTCAAATTCTGCACATGCGCACATGGTCAATGCATTAAGTAACTTAAGACAGCCTGATAACAGCCCTTGTTAACTAATGCAGCATGTCTAAGAAATCATGGTTATATGTTGGTTGGGAAGATGCTTCAAATGGCCATAGAATAATGAATGCATTTGGGTTAAGTATTAGTTCTGTCATATAATGAAGTCCATAAATATACAAGTTCATATGTGAATACAAGGCTAACTGCCCTGAAGGGCCATTTTAAACCTAGCCAATAACTCTAGATAAGAATCAGGCCTTGTACCTTTTTGCCTATAAAGTGAAGACATTAACCATTATAACAAAACCTTGTCTCATACACGAGTCACTAACTCAATATATACAATGCAGCAAAAAATGAATTTGAATAGTGCTTTAAGCTTTATAGTAAAAAAATAATAAACTAAACTAAAATAAAATAAGAGCAGTAAAATATTTGTGCAGAGAAACATCACCGTCCCCTCAAAATGTCCACTAAAGGCAGCAAAATAATAATTATTGTTAATAGGCAATATTGGGACTGGGAATAGAATTAAATATGACCTGTTTATTTATTACTTTATTACTGTTTGTTGACTGGTTTAGGGCGGCCACGGTGGTGCAGTGGTTAGCATTGCCGCCTCACAGCAAGAGGTTCTCCGGTTCGATCCTCGGCCGGGGTGCCTTCTGTGCGGAGTCTGCATGTCCTCCCTGTGGTCGCGTGGGTTTCCTCCGGGTGCTCCGGTTTCCTCCCACATCCCAAAGACATGCTGCAGGTGGATTGGACACTCTAAATTGGCCCTAGGTGTGCTTGTGAGTGTGTCTTCTGTGGAAGGTTGGGCGCCGGGCTGGCAACTCGACACTGTAAAACTCCACTGCCATTCAATGTGCGGACATGGTGATCCGCTGTGGCGACCCCTAACTGGGAAAAGCCGAAAGAAGAAGAAGAAGAAGAAGAAGACTGTTTGTTGACTGGTTTGGTACCTCACAGAGCCCTTTCACAGTACAAAGTAAATTACAAATCTTTATGTTCTTATACTACATAAATATATATATATATATATATATATATATATATATATACACACACACTCTCTCTCTCTCTCTATATATATATATATATATATTTATATATATGTGTGTGTGTGTGTGTGTGTAGGTCCACTACCAAATTTCAAAATATTGAAACTCTGATTACGGAAGCCCAGAGGATCGACGTTTTCAAATATTGAAACTAACAAAATAACTCCAATATTGCACTACAGTGAAGAGAATGGTAAAGTTCCTATTCTGCACTGTATGGCGATCTTCATAGATAAGTTTCGATATTTCAAAGCCACAATCTTTTGAGCTTCAGTAATCACAGGTTCGATGTTTTGAAATTTCAAAATTTGGTAGTGGACCCACATATTTTATAAAAAATATATATATATATATATATATATATATATATATATGGTTTACCATTGGAATGTCACCGTACCATTGCACGGCTATGAAGTTTTCGAACTACAGATGTTCAAATACTTCATATGTGTGCAGGTTAAATGAGCAAACGTTATATTTACGAATGGATTGTGCATTTGCAAATATAACATTCGAAGGGATGTACAGGGATTGCAGTACAGTGCGGTGAGGGAAATACATCCCTTTCCTCACTGTAGTGCAATCTTGGAGTTGGAATATATAGTTAGGAAGGGTGTGGGGGCCTTGCCCCCCTGCATAATCTGGATGTTAGGTGTGCTAGCTAGGGAGTAGCGGTAAGGGTGGCATTGCTGTTAAGTGCAGAAAATGTCATGTCTGATATTTTTGGCATTAACAGCTGATTTTCAACATTAGGATGGTTAGGTTATGTGTACTTTCGGCGAATTAGTTCACTAAGTACCTTTTTTTTTTTTTATTTACTTTCAAAATTTCAGTAGTAAACCATATATATATATATATATATATATATATATATATATATATATATATATATATATATATATATATATATATATATATACACACACATATATATATGTATATATATGTATAAATATAGCTATACACACACACACACACACACACACACACACACACACACACACACACACACAGATGCACATATAAGAATAATTTTACAATAACATTTCAAATGAGGTGAACAATTAACATACATACATCTCTCTCTTTCTCTCTCTGTCTCTCTGTGTGTGTATATATATATATATATATATATATATATATATATATATATATATATATATATATATATATGGATTCACTTCAAAATCTCGAAAAACTGAAATCCCTAATTTCAGTTTTTTGAAATTCTATGCCCAAAAGCTTTAAATCCCGAAACCCCATAACTGCGAAACTTAAAATTGTGAACTTACACTACAAATACACCACACACATATACACACACAATGTCCCCCCACAATCAAACATACTATCCTACACTACAGACAAAAAGTGAGGCAAGCTGCCCTGCACCCTCCACTTATATATATTAAGTCTGAGATCACACAATCACACACAAAAAGGTAACTCACACCCACACATTTCACAGCCCCTTACACGCACACATCACAGCCAAAACACACACTAACATACACTAAAGTCTGTAACCTACACACTCATACATACTAACTTACACCTATCCATTCACACACCAAAACACCAGAAGCTCCGAACTTCGGGATTTTGAATTTCGCACTTCTGGTGTTTCGCGATTTAAAGCTTTCGGGCATTGAATTTCGAAAAACTGAAATTCGGGGTTTCAGTTTTTCGAAATTCTCAAGTGAACCCATAGATATATATATATATATATATATATATATATATATATATATATATATATATATATATATATATAAATATATAAAAATGGGTCTATGTTGTTTTTATCGAATTTACACTTACCCAAATCCGTATTCGCCAAGATGACTTCACTGAACACTGTGAACAGCAAAAATACAAATCACTGGACTTTCCACTGGGAAACAAACCACTTGTCCACCAGAGAAAAACAATAAAATGGGCACAAATTAAACCCACCCAAAAGAGGGACTTCATCTCCTCCCCCTCCAGGAGTGGTTGTTCCTCCCACTGTTGCCTTTTCATCTCCTCCCCCTCCAGGAGTGGTTGTTCCTCCCCCTGTTGCCTTGACCTGTTCCCATTTGTGGGGCATATATAATGGGCACATGTCAAAATGTGGAAAATGCAATTTCTGTTCATACAGTCTTGAAGTTGGTGAGACCATTGTTAACAACATTAGAGTCAAAATACCAGGGAGAGTTTTGTGTGTTACGGAAAGTGTTGTTTACTGTGCAATTTGCTCTAACTGTCCTTGTTTTTATGTTGGTAAAACCAAACGTAAACTTAAAAACAGGATTAGTGAGCATGTTAGGAACATTAGAGATGAATATGACTGTAATGCACTGGCAAAACATGTGAAGGTTAACAAGGGACATCAGTTCAAATTCATTACTTTAGAAGTTCAAAAACATATGGGGGGGCAGCTTGGCCATACCTTCTTGGGGCTGAGTTGATTTGGCAACTTAGACTAGATGCTGTACATTGGCCTGGCCTTAATGACAGTTTGTCCATTAGTAGTTTATTAAAACTGAAAGCCCTCAAAAGATGAACTATATGTATAAACACAATTGGTTTTATGAATTAATATCAAATATTATAATCCATTTTTTTTTTAAATATATATTTTTATATGTATTAATTCTTTACATTTACCAGCACTGTTTTCATTACTGATCTGATACATTATATGAATTCTAAAGATATTAATTAAAAAAAAAAAAAAATCTTTTGGAATATGTCATTTACTTGCTGTCCTATTTATCGGGCTCAAAGCATATTAAATGATGGTGGGGAGTGGATAGAATACAACACTATAACAACTGCTTTTTATACATTTACTTATTTATATATTTTTATACTAATTTGAGAAATGTTTATATCTCTATGTGTCTTGTGCATTTTACTTCTGTGTTTATTGTTGCATTTTACGTGTCTTATGTCTTACGGCTGCATTTAAACAATAATGAAATATTTTGCTTGTCAGTTTCCCTTTAAATATGGTATAGGAAATGATGTCACCTATTCAAGTCTATTTATTTGATTTTAAATTTTTAAACATTGTTCCTTATGTGATTTGATTGGGACGAAAGCACTTATACCTGTGGACTGATAAACCAAACTTTATTGGATTTATAACCTCTGGTCTGCCATTTATGACTTCTACTTTTGTTTTGGTGTTTTTCCTGGTATTGAGTATATAAAAGTTACTTTGTATGTTTTAGAGGCAGGAAACAAGTCTTGAGTAATATCTTGCCTTCACAGTGGGTTATTTTATACAGTCCTACTTGATTTGAAAATTGGGCACAATTTAGTATTCATAAAGGGTAGTAAGAACTTTTAAATGTGTCTTTTTAAAGGTATATTGGTCAGGCACACTTATGGATGGCGCAGTGGTGCAGTGGTAGCGCTGTCGCCTCACAGCAAGAGGTTCTCTGGTTTGATTCTCTGCTGGAGTGCCTTCTGTGTGGAGTCTGCATGTCCTCCCTGCATTCGTGTGGGTTTACTCTGGGTTCTTCAGTTTCCACCCACGTTACAAAGACATGTATCTGCAGCAATTCTCCCCGAGCCCCCGCTGAAAATTGTCGACTTTCCCAGTTAACAAATGTTAAATAAATAAAAAATATATGGCAAGCCCTTTTTTGTAACCTGTAATTGCTTGCCTAGTATTGTTTTTGCGTTCCTAAATAAATTACAGCCAAAGATGTCTATATCAAAAATGCATCAATAAATTGATAGTGAATGACACACTTGCACATCTAAACTGTGATCAAGAGAAGGTAGATGTCTGTAAACACTATTAATTTTATTACAGTTGTCAGGCAAACTGGTAAATCTATTAGAATCACTCTCTTGCCATTAGCTAGAGTTGTAGAAACACTATATATATATATATATATATATATATATATATATATATATATATATATATATACACACTCACACACACACACGTGTGTGTGTAAGAATTTAAAAGTTGGTTAGATCCATGAGGTAAATGCCAGGACATGGTTGCTGGAAGCAATACAAGCTGAATCCTTTTTTCTTTTGGAGTACAATTACCACCAGCAGATCAAACCCAAGTAGGAAAAGGGAGGTTAGAGCATGAAATGTTTCTACTGGAAAACAAAACCGAAAAAAGTGAAGAAGAAGAATAATGAAAAATCAGTTTAAAAGAGATGAATATGTCAATATAAGTAAACACTTCTCCTGTGAGTAATTGGAAAATTAAAAAAATCCTCAATCATGACTGACTCTGACTTCTCCCTATATGCATAGACTGAAATAAATGTTTTTATGTGGGTTAAGCCCCTTGCATTGCCTTGTGGAGGAGGCATTCTCCTGTCGATATCAAGTAAGGTATATATATGAAACTCACAGTTGCACAACGATGGGAGGAAAGAATAAACCCATTAAAACATAAAAACAGGAATCCTATGGTCTTTATGTCAAGGATACAGTCCACAGGCTAAACATAAACAGACTAATCGTGCTCAAGTTGCTGAACCAGGATAAAATGTCAATCATTCACACATCAAGAAGCCTAAGTATACAGGTACAAAAAGCATGGTTATGACTTACTACAGTATTTTATTATATTTGTTGGTTATTTTTATATTAGGGAAAACAAATCATATATTACAGTTACAGGTGTTTATAAAAACAGTTCTAATGCCTTCTTATTCCATGAAATGTCAGAGTGATGGGAGTACTTATTAAGCATAAAGAAAAGAGACAAACTGAAAAATGATTCTATTTTTCAGATGACTACTTAGGGAGACAAGGACAGAAAGGTAAATTAATTGTAGTGTAAACTTCTAAATCTGATTAATTAGAGCTTGACAAATGAAAAATGGAACCTGACACTCTTGGGCTTAGTTGTGTGAAAGAAATTGCTAAATTTGTTTGAAAAATGAAAGACTAAATTGATTCCTCTAGATATTGTAATAGACTGAAACAACAGTTAAACCTGATGGAACTTGAATGTACAAAAGTAATTTGTTTTGCAATTTGTTAGCTGTACGAAATATATGATTATATATGGGAAACAAAAACAAGAAAGATCAATATGTAGGCACAGAAATAAATAAGGACTATTTCTGGTTGTGAAGTCTATTTGGTGTTTTATTTATTGTTATTTATTGTTTATTTTTATTGTTAAATAAAAGTGTTTTTAATAGAGAGGCATTTTAAATGTTTATATTTTATATGAATGACACAACTGAAAATAAAAAAGGGAAAATGTCTAAATAAGTGTTTGTGAGAAGACTGCTTTCAGTACAGGCAGCAGAAAACAATGGAATGTCACTAGTTGACAGGGAAGTTTATTTATTTAACATTTGTTGACCAGGAAAGTCCTACTAGGACAGAGCCTATTTTCAGAGGAGGACCAGGGAGAAACACTCCAGATATTTGGAATGTGGGAGGAAACCAGAGTACCTGAAGGAAACCCACACAAATGCAGGGAGGACATGCAGACTCTGCACAGAAGGCACCCCAGACGTGGATCGAACCAGAGAACCTCTTGCTGCGAGGTGAGAACATCAACCACTGCACCACTGTGCCACCCAGTTAGAAGCATATATGTGCTTTCTACATTGAAGAAATATTTATAATGCTTTAGAAGTATAATTGTTGTGTGACATATGTAAAACAGTGTTCTTATGAATGGAACATAAGCATCTGCTTTAACATCAATGTTCTTGCTTCTAAAGGAAAATAAAAACACATAGGTATTGACCCTCTTTAGTTTTGCAACAGTGCACAGAACTTAAAACAGGACTTCAGTAATAAGCAGTTACTGCATGAGTGAATCTGGCCATGCGAGTGACACAAATAAGCAGCTGTATGTCCCAATAATACTGCAGCCTTTGCTCAGCTGCATTATACTACAGTGCATAGCAATGTTCTACACTTCTTACTGAGGTTCTGTGTAGGACAAGAAACATTATGGTAAACATTTGAAGGAACTTATTAATAAACTTGGTTGACTCTAATTTATACTGATTGTTCTTGACCTGGGTTATGGATGAAAAACTTGTTTTGGCAGTCTATCTCATTGGTTAACAAATGTTAAATTAGTAAACAATACATTTTATTTCTTTAACATCTGTTTAATGGGAAAGTCTAACTTGGAACGAGACAATTTTCAGCTGAGGCCCAGGGAGAGCTACTCTAGACATGTGTCTTTGTAATGTGGGAGGAAACTGAAACACCCGGAGGGAACTCACATGAACATAAAGAAGGCACCCCAGCTGAGAATTGAACTGGAGAACCTCTCGCTGTGAATTGAACTGGAGAACCTCTTGCTGTGAGGCAACCAGGCAAACTGCTGCACCAGTGTACTATCCATAGTTATGAATAATAAAGGCAAGCACTTTATAATTGAATTGTATCACAAACCTGAGGTAAAATGTGTAATAGAATTGATATTAAAATGTAAATAAAAGCAATAAGAGTAAAATTTAAAAAATACAAGCAAATCATGATCATAGGACCACCAGATCATAAGAAATACAAGGCAATTGAGTCGCAAGACCACTTACACTTTGCCAATACTCACCCTCATGTTACAATCCCTTAAAAGTATACCAAAGCAGGTCAGGCCTGGAGTAAATTCATAGGTACCCACTCAAATATCCAAGTTTAGTTTGAAAGATGCTAACATATCACTTTGGTTAAAATTTTGAGGATTCCACACCTGGGTAGCCATTGGGTATTAAATAGGTTCCTACCTGATTACTAGGTTAATCATCCCCGGAGACCTTTTTAAGCCTAGCCATACATAGCAAATGTATCTGACAAGTTT